>NW_023397493.1:270949-407212 GCF_004126475.2 Phyllostomus discolor | reverse complement strand
TGAGGCTTCATTCCCCCACGCTGGAACCCTGGGTTGCCCAATCTGTGTCTCTTCCCAGTTATTCTTCCCCATTCATCTGCATTAGAATGTGCTTCTGCCTCCTCCACCAGCTGCTGCCTTACTGGGTCCTCCAGTCACTGCCTTGCACAGAGTCCTCTCTGCCTGACTGCCCATCTCCACCCCTCCTACCAGTCTGCATGAATGTTCATTCTTTAACTCCTTGGTTGACTGACTTCCATGCAGTTTGATTTTCTGTCATTTCTGGTTGGTTTTTGTTTTTAATTTTTTGTTGTCCTTCTTTTGGGTATGTGAGGAGGCACCGTGTGTGTACCTGCATCTCCATCTTGGCAGCAACTCTGCTTGGTTATTACATTCTTTACTTGACCACCCCACTGGGCTTCGGAACCATTCTTAATGGCTTCAACACAATTAGAAAATGTGTGAGATTTTCATCAATGATTAAGTCTATGGTATTCCTATAATGAAATTTTACATGATTCTTTCACACTTTTTATTTGTATTTTTCTCTTATATTTATAATTACTATTTTTTTAGTACTCTATGACTCTCAGTTCAGTATTACCTAATCTACTAATACCCAGGTGGTGTCTGCGAGGATTGCTTGGTGTACTGGAAATCCTACAGTTTGGTGTCCAGAGTGTGAGATTTTACTGTGATTGTGAGTGTGGTAATATTTGTGTGTAAATGGGTCATAGAGGGGAGAAAACACACTAGAAATGTTTCTCTACAAAAGTGGAGAAAAACTGCATTTTTCTTCATAAGAGCATTTTGCCTATCAAAAGAACAATGCACATCCTTTAAATAGGCACATAGTATTATAGCAAGACAAAATGTTTTCTGGGTCCCCAAGCAGTTCTTCATAAATTTTACATGAATTCCAGTAATACAAAAAGTTTTTTTTTTTTTTAAGTTCCATCTGTGCATGATTATACTAACCAATGGATATAAACCTCTAATGAAAATCCCCTGATTCAAAGCACTTTGTAGGGTGCTCCTCACATAACACATTCTGGGAAAACACAACAATAACATCTGAATATTTTTACCACTCAGTATAAAAATTTGGTACCCATAGGACTCTGGTCCACAGCAAATGTGCATTTTTGCTGGGCAAAATGTAGTTCAGGGACGTATTTGTCGGGGCCAGAGGGAGGAATGATCCTTCTCTTCACTCCAGTTGTCCTGAGAGTAAACATCTACCCCTTCTGTTTGCTCGTTCCTTATTGTACCTGTTCACCTCTACTAGAAAGTATGCCTTCCAGCCAGTAAAAGCAGGTCTCCCTGGCTTCTTTCCTCTAATAAATATTTATGGTTTCAATGGTCATTGTAAGTTTACGAGGTGACAGTGAATTTTATGATACAACTTTGTGCAAGTGTAAACAACACAGTACGTATGTTTCAAAAGAGCATTCACTTTATTATTACCTACACCCACATTTTTAGCAATACATGCCTGGCTTTTGAGGTTTATGCAGGGTCCCTGCACTTCTCAGTCCTCCCTGGAAGAACAAGTATACTTTCTGATCACTAATACATCCTGTTTATCATGAGGAATTTCCCTGGAGCCATTCAAATTAACTGGACTCGTATTTCAAAGGGACTCAGGGTCATGTCCTTCATTTAGAGTGTGCCAGGGTTTTCAGTTTTAAATTCAAGTGGACCCTCAAATTAATTCCTAATGTTCAGTTTAGGAGTCTGGGATAAGACATAGTTACACTCTTGAAGTTCTGCCTGCAAATCATTTCTTTCATATTTGAAGTCAGGACTACTGAAATATGGCTTTAAATCAGTGGAAAATTAAAATTAACTATAAAATAACATTATTTTTGTGATGCGAACAAGTTATGGGTGGAGGACATCAGGTGTCATTTGTCATGATAACAGCAGTGCAGCCCTCACTTTCACTGCTAAATGAGCTGACTCTGAATATGAACACCTGTCAGGAAGAAATGGACAGATAGAATGCAGACATTGGTGATGGAGATATTCTCCTTGTTTAGAAACACACCACAATATTGGGATCTATTTTCTTCATTAATCTATATACTTTTAGTTTACTGTGTGCTGCTTGTTCTCCACACAGTTGATTCTCAAGCACCTGACTTCAGTCAACTCACACACCCATAGACTTCTGTTCACGACCTGTGTCATTCTGGTCCATTCAATGAAGAATGAAAACAACCCTTTATCTTCACACTTATGGAGCACTGAATTTGTCTTTGTTGTATGAACATTTTTTTTTTCATTTCAAAAGAGAAAATGCTATGAAAAAGGATTAAATAAAAAAAAAGTTTCAATAGAGTTCTACATGAACCATGACACATATTGCATCCTATCAAAATGTGTTTTAATATAATTTTAAAGAAGATTTTGTTCATTTATTATTATAGGTGCAATGAGGGAGAAAGAGAGGGAGAGAAAACTCAATGTTTCTATTGATGAAACCCACACCTGTGCCCTGACTCAGAATCAAACTGGCAAACCTTTGGTTCTCTTGCCAGCACTCAGCCTACAGAACTACACCAGCCAGGGACTATCTATGTTTGAAATCAACACTTTCACATTTTTTTGGAAACTTCCCCATTGTGAAAAATTGTTCTTCAATGGTTCTTATCTAATAAACATGACAAAGCATCAATTTTCCGTAACCTGGTGTAAAATTACCCTATACAATGTATACAAATAGAGGTTTACAAGCATTTTCAACAACTATGACCTACAACAAACCCCATATGGGCATCCCCTACAAAACAAAGGTTCTCACAAAGCATCTGAAACATGAAAATCTGGGTCTTTGCGGACCAAGAATTCAGCTGTTTCAAGGATAAACACTCAGTCTTATGGAAATTCTGAGTCTGATTGTAAACACTTGACCATTCATATCTTTAAAGCCTTGCTGCATCTTCTCCCTCTTCTCTCAGTCTGGAAAAACTGGAAATGCAGCTTGAGGGTTTCCTAGTGTGAAACCAGCTGAAGCCTCATATGTTCAGCAGCTCACTGCAGCCCAGGCCATACCTGGACACACTCTAAGACCTCAGAACTCTCATAATTCTTTATTCTCTGGAGTGATGCATTTGATCATCTCTGGATGTCTCTCCAGTTCTCTGAAAAGAGATCCTTTATGTTACAGAGAGTCTCTTAATACTTTAGTGTATGGGCTCATCAGTTTCATTCAATACACAAACCAAACACTAGGTGTTTTTTCCATTTCTTCCCCTTTGGTGCCAGCAAGTTCAAATTAATAGTAAAACGTTTTGGTTGTCAATGTATAAAATTTCTAGTTTATCAAACAAACTATAGGTTTCCTCCATTGTATACTGGTGACCAGAATAATTGTCCTGAGTGCTCTGAGTTCAAAAGACATATTTTGTTATTTCTAATATGCTAAGTGAAATAAGTCAGGCACTGGAACACAAATACCATATGATCTAACCTAGAAGAGAAACAAAATGAACAAAATGAACAAATACTCGAAATGGAACCAGAGGCATGGAGACAAGGAAAAGAGTGAGAGTAACTAGAGGAGACGGGGAGGGAGATAAGGGTGAAAAGAAAAGGAAGCAACTAGTGAATGACCACGTGTGAGAGATCCAAGTACATGGACATAGGGTGGGGGCTGACTGTTGGAGTCAGTGAGGAGGCCAGTGGAATAGATCAATGAGGGAAATACTGGACAAGTGTAATAGAACAACAAAAGAATATTTAGTAAAAAATAAAAATTAGTGAAAGAACAAATCATGCCCCTCTTTCTATCTCTGTCCCTTCTTATATCTATAAAAATCAGTCATTCAAAAATTAATAAAAATAAATAAAACTGTCTTGGTAAAATAAACATTGTCTATGCACGTTTAAAAGTCATGGTCAAATTTTATCATTAAAACAAGACAGTGAGGATATATTTTTTTTAACGTGGAAAAAATTAGGAGAGAACTTCAGTGTGAATCATACATTTACAAATACTATTCCAGTTTTATTTCTCACTATTCTGCCTGGCAACTGGTAGACTGGCAATTTCTAAGAATAAGACACAGTTATGAACAATCTTTAAAATGCATGTTATTTCCATTTAGTTAACATAGAAACCATTTTTTCTAGGTCATATCTACCAGTTAATCTATCAATAGCAACTTATCACTCTCTTCCCATGAAAAACCCACCGCTGCCTCTCATGGTCCATTAGTAGAGCATACTTTCTGGAAACCTGAAGTGGTCTTTCTAGAGATGGGCATCCTGAATCTAATAAGTATGAACTTAGAGTTTCTTATAATTCCCTGTCTTCTCTGATGCTAATGTACACCATTAGGGATTTCATTTTGAGTGTTGGTGTTTTCCAGTAGCAATGGATAAGAATGGACCCTACCTAATGAGGTAAGAGCTTTATTCTTATTGATTGCATCTCAACAGCATCATGGAAAGTCTTTAACATGTTCCTATGATAACTATATATTGAGCTTTTGGTTAAAATTCATAAATACTGATGTAGTCTTTTAAAATAGCAGGTAACTGGTATAAACACTAAAGGTAAAGGGCAATTTGAATACATTCTTGTTCCTGTTATACACAACATTAGCTGAGTATTCACATAGTTTGACTTGCATCTTTCCTGTGTTTTTTCACATTTTCACAAAATTTCCACAGTAGATTTCTCTTCTATTACTGGATTTTATTGTTTTTCATGTCTTCATAACATGTTAAAAACAGATTCTTGACCAGATATAAAGATCCGAGGTTTCTATTAAGTTTCCAAATAAATGGTTTATATCGAAAACTAACAATAGTTTACAATAAAAGTAAAGTTATCCTGAAAACAGTTGAGAAATTTCCAAATGATGGTTGTCCAATGTACAGAATTACTAAAGAAATATGATTCTTTGGTAATCAAATACTGGTTATATTCCATTCAATTTAATTTTAGAATAGCTTGTTATCAACAAACTATAATAAATACACTCATGTTGTGCACAATTACCTTAATTTACCAGAAATGGGAGTTTTTCCACCATTACCCCCAAGTGCACACACATTTACAGCAACCACACTGCTAATTTTAAAACTGAGAAAGGAAAGGATACACATATGTTTTACATGTAATCTGAACATGAAAAAATGCTAAACAGCAGGACACATATTCATGTGGTAAATAATCCAAAGCAGGAGTCTCTGAAGAGCAATCTAAAGAAAGGGCAGTTTAAAATGGTCAAAATAAATACAGCATTAAGAACTTAAAAACGTCAGGAAAAGTATTTTTAAAAAATCTTTTCCTAACATGGTCCCAATTCCCAGCTCTTCTCTTGCAGAAAATTCAGATGAAACCACATTAAGATACTACCTTACAATCCTTATAAATGCTGTCCTCAAAACCAGCAGAGACAAGTTTTGGTGAGATGATGGGAAATGGAATCCTAACACATTGGTGTGGACATAAACTGTTGAATCCACTACAAAATTAGTATGAAGTTCCCACAGACTACTTTAGATACAAAAAACTATTGATCAACACATTCCAGTCAGGAGATATATCAAAAAATCAGAATTGCTAACTAAAAGAGAAATAGTCATACACATGTTCATTGGAGCAATCTTTACAAAAGCACATACATAAAACAACCAAGATGTGTAACAACAGCTGAATAGAAATAATATTTTAATTAAAAGGAATTAGAGAGTAATACTTATTTTTCAGCCATACCAGACTAAAAATGTTGCCTTTTGTAACAACATATATGAACCATGAGATCATTCTGCTAAGTGAAATAAAGCAGAGGCAGGAAAAATGAATAATCACTCTCAGATACCATATGCATGCAATGTAAAATAAGAAAGCCTGGGGGTTGTGATCAAGATTACAGAAAAGGTAAACCCTATACTCACATGCTCCACCAGTCCATAAGAATTACAACTAAACTAAAGAAACCAGTAATGAGAACCCACCTGATCTGGAAGATCAGAAGTCCCACAGCTAAGCATAGACAAATGAACACAGCAATGGGTACATGGGGCAAACATATGAAAATTGTAAGTCCCTATGCCCACTTTTGTGTGATGGTTAAAAACTGAGGGAAATAACTTGGCTGCAGAAGTCCTTGCTGTAGTCACGATTCCTAGCATGTCTCCCGAACCTCCTGCCCCACATGCCACTGGTGGGAAGACAAGTCCCCATAATCTCTGGCTGTAGAAACTAGCAAAGCTTTGGTGGAGGCACAGGGCAGGTACCGGGAGGCCCATGTGTTCCAATTAAAGGTCCTGAGAATGGAATTACAAGCACTCAGTCACTCTGAGCTTCAGCATCGTGGCAGCAGTTGGACATGCAGGGAGGAAATGAAACGTCTGGCATCATGGTGACATGTGGAGGGGCAACTTTGCCCCAACAGATGTGCTGTCAGAGGTAATTATTTCTATTCCAAAAGCACACCCACTGCCACCATGAGACTTAGTAGGACTGAGCACATACCTGTGTCTCCTACCACCTAACTACAGCTGTTAGCTCTGCTCCTGTGATTCCCTGATATCTTCCTCCACCAAAACCGCAGGCACACACGACTTATTTCCAGTAGCTTTTCCATATATCTGGCCAGTGTCTAATCCTGATTCAGACTTTTCTAATATCTATCAAACAGGCATTTTGACTCTGCACATTCTGTAACACCTGCATGTGGCCATTGGCCCATGTCCATTAGCAGCAGGCCATTTTTCACACCTCAACTTCTCCTGGGCACCTCTAAGTCAATGTAAAGTAGCAGCCACCTGAAGATCTTTTTGTATTTCATAGCAAGTCACCTGGCAGGGCAGAAGTGGCAGCACAGGTGGATGTCCCCAAACGAGGACATGGGACAGTCAGCTTCATTTCCTGCCAAAGCACCACCAACAACATCAAGTAACAAGTTGAAAAAGCAGTCTTACAGGCAACCAGAATCACACTGAAGTAGGTCCAGCTTTGAGGGATAGACCCCTGAAGAGGTGATGTGCTGCAGCACTCGGGGTCGGGGGTCTATTGTGGCTTCTCTCCATAGTACACTGGCCCAGGTGTAAATCCATCCCATTCAAGTACAAAAGAAGTCAAGGCTAAATTACAACAGCAGTGTGCACACTGCCCACAATGGAAAGGAAGGCACAACAGGTGCCCCCAGCTCAGGTGAACAGGGAGCATGTGCCAGTGGATTCTATAGGACACTCACTATATAAGTCCACCTTAAAGGCCCAGGAACATAGCAGCTTTACCCTAAATAGAAACAAGGACAGGGAGGTGGCCAAAATCAAGATGAAAAACCTTGCCCTAAATGAAGGAACAGAACTGAGAGGTATTGAAATTAAGAGCTATCTGACTGTAACCAGCAGGGATTTGGAGGGGATAATGAGAAGGAAAGGTAGAGGGGTTTTCAGGAACAACTATAAAGGGCACATGGACAAAAGTGAAGGAGGGTGGAATCAGCAGAGGGAGGAGGGGGATAAATGTAGACAACTGTACTTGAACAGCAACAAAATAAAAAGTGAAAAATAAATAAGAAATGAACACTTTCATTTTTTAGTAAAGGAGATCATAAATATTCATAAAACAATTATATATCACTACTACAAGCACTGATTCTAAAATTAAGTCGAGATCCAACGTCTTTGAACCCTGTCACCTGTCCAAGAGTAACAGTATAGAATAATCAAGATATATTGCTGCTTAATGAGAATCAATGGAAAATACATTTTATTGACATCATTACAAAAATATTAATCTGAACTCCGAAATTACACTTGTTTGCACTTTAAAAAAATACTTGGTGTTGTATAAGAAGAGTTGTCTCCACTTTTAAAAATTAGGATTTAGCCCTGGCTGGCGTAGCTCAGTGGATTGAGCGTGGGCTGTGAACCAAAGTGTTGCAGGTTCGATTCCCAGCGAGGGTACATGCTTGGGTTGCAGGCCATAACCCCCAGCAACCGCACATTGGTGTTTCTCTCTCTCTCTCCCTCTCTCTCTCTCTCTCTCTCTCTCTCCCTCTCTCTCTCTCTCTCTCTCTCTCTCTCTCTCTCTCTCTCTCTCTCTCTCTCTCCTGAATACATAAAAAAAAATTAGGATTTACCTTGCTGGTGTATATCAGTGGGTGGAGCATGGGCTGAGAACCAAAATGTACCCAGTTCGACTCCCAGTCAGGGCACATGCATGGGTTGTGTGCCAGGTCCCCTGTGGGACCATGCATGAGGCAACCACACATTGATGTTTCTCTTCCTCTCTTACTGCGTCTCTTCCCTTGTGTGTATAATAAATAAATAAACTAGTTTTTTAAGATTTTTATTTATTTTTAGAGAGGGAAGGGAGGGAGAAAGAGAGAGGGAAACATCAATGTGCAGTTGCTGGGGGCTGTGGCCTGCAACCCAGGCATGTACCCTGACTGGGTATCGAACCTGTGATGCTTTGGTTTGCAGCCCGAGCTCAATCCACTGAGCTACAACAGCCAGGACATAAACTATTTTTTTAATTAGAATTTGTTAAGCAATGCACCCTGGTTCTGGGTAGTGAGCAGCAGTTATATAAAAGACCACGAGTGAAACTGAAGCACACATTTGTCCCCACAGACCCTTGGGGATGTACACAGCAGGCCTGCAGCAGCTACATGTGTGGATGAGACCAGATGCTGGCAGACTGCAGGAAACCCCAGGGCATGTGATTTCATTTGGGTTCATGTGCAGAGGACTTTGGGGTTCTTCAGCTAAGTTTCGATTGTTCAGAATGAACCCCCCAAAACAAGATCTTGGTAAAGTGTGCAGATATCTTGTCTAATGGTTGTGTCTGGTGAAAGGCCTGAGGTGGAGGGATGACTGTTGCTCAGAGCAGCTGCCAGTCAGTCAGGTCAAGAAGGCACATTCAACTGTGATTCTGTCAGATGCTGCCTAGTATGTGACGATAAAGGAGAAGGTTGTGGCAATTCAAGGATCCTAGTTACAGAAAAAAAAATGAAACAACAGCAATATGATAATGAAGCATAGCTGAACTCTTCAAAATAACACTTATAAACTACACTCATTATGAGAATGTTCCACTAGGTACAGTAGAATATATCAATACAGGGGAATTTTCCACATTATTTAATTTCAAAGACCACCAAGAAAATAAACTGCTAATGCCATAACTGCACGACATTACCAAACAGCCCATTGTTATCTATAAACCTGCATAACATTAGAGACATTAAAATGTTCCAGTATATTCACCTTTATTAATAAAAATGTAAGTTTACACACCATCTAAATAAAAAAAAATCACATTACAATTGTGTTACCTTTTCTCAAGACACACACTGGAACATTTGGGGAGTGTTACTGTTCTTGTAAATTATCATCTCATACAGCAGTTTTCTTTGGTTTTCTACCTGGAGGCTAACTGTTGAGCAAATGTGGACATACAACAATGTTATGCACTGAGGGATGAACTGCCCATATTCCCTTACATATCATGGACGACCTTTTATTCCAACCATATCAACTGATATTCAACTATATCTACCATGAATATACATCAGGATTTTTTAAATTGACATTTTCTTAAAAGGAGGTTCAGGAAAGTATTTAAAATTTTCAACATTCCTGTGTCTTACTGTCACGCATAATAGCATGACTTACATTGTAACATACAACAAAATTCTGAGTAACCTTAAAACAGCAAATTCATTTAGATTGTTTTTATACATTGTGCATTATATTGTCCTCAATCTTCTATGGAATGTCATTGTGAGTGATGCTCACCTAATAGTGAATAGTTCTATGGGAAGTGGTGAGTGCACATGACTGACAGGGTCTGGTGTTGCTTGTCCACAGGTGTCCTGTCCGAGGTGCAGCTGCAGGAGTCAGGCCCAGGACTGGTGAAGCCCTCACAGACCCTCTCCCTCACCTGCACTGTCTCCGGATTCTCTATAACAAGCTATGGTGTGCCCTGGACCCACCAGGCTCCAGGGAAGGGGCTGGAGTGGGTCGGTGCTATGGGGTATGATGGAAATACATACTAAAACCCAGTGCTGAAATCCCGACTCAGCATCACCAGGGACACCTCCAAGAGCCAAGTTTATTTAACACTGAGCAGTGTCACAGCCGAGGACACAGCCATGTATTATTGTGCCAGAGAAACACAGTGAGCGGAAGTCAGTGTGAGCCCAAACACAAACCTCACTGTGGGAGGCAAGAGGGCTGGCTTGCAGGGGATACTCGGGGCACCAGGGGGCGCTCTCCTCTCACCAATCATATAGAACAGCCCCAGGGGCAGGAGTGGACCTGGTGAAGTCTGAAGGAGCTTCTCCTGGAAGCAAGGGTTTCCTCTCAGAGCTCACAGCTGCATCCAGGGACCCTGCCTTCTCTCTGTGAATCTGGTTTCTGAGGTTTTCACTGGAGACAATAAACAAGAAAGTAAACATGTTTGCAGATGAAAGATCACCAGGGACTACCGACCTCTTCTTCAGCAAGTTCCTTTTTTTTTTCTTTCTTAACAAAGTACATCACAGTTTATTATTAAATTACACTTAAAACCTGACTGAGGAGTGTTTGATCTAGAAGAACACATTCTGTTTGTAGTAAAACATAAGCTCATTGTTATAGCTCCTTTATTTGTGTTTGAAGAAGCCAAAAACATCCCAAAAGTTTTTCTAATTTGAAGTAAGCAAACTAGGGAACATGCATGAATGGACTCTACTCAGCAATGAAAATAATGATCAGGTAACACAGGAATCAATGCCAGTGAGTCTCCGGTATCACTCAGCATGGAATGTTCCACGCTCAGAGACTCCTAAGGGGTGTGACCTGTTGTCCACAGGTTCACCCCAGGAGGACAGGGGGTGGTGGGGCTTTCTGTACCTTTCTCACTGTTACCAGACAGGAAGCTGCACTCTGTGTTGAATGACCCCACTCTCACTCTCAGCAAGTCCTGATGAGTGGATGGTTCCACATATGGAAACAATCACCTCCAGGATGCTGTGAAGGCACAGTGTCCACCACCAGGTCTGCTGTTGTCCTGACAGCAGCTGTCTCCTCCAGGTGCCTCTGTCTTTGGTTCTCCCACAAGCACAGAACTCGAGGGCAGCTGAGACTCCAGTGATCTTCATTTCTTTCAATGCCTTCACTGCACACCAGAGCCTCCTGCACCTTCATATGCTGCTGGGAATGACTTCATCACCATGGGAATAGATCTGGACTTTACCTGGTGTCTGATTTGGTAGGCATTTTCTTGAGAAAACTCTGACACAGGTTTTCACCTTCTGCTGGGTAAAAAGATGGCTGCACTCCACACTCAGGAAGGAGCTGAGTGCTCAGATCTGATTACGTGGCCGCTCTTGTCTCCATGACCTTAATGTCCAGGTGGGTGAACCCTGTGAGGTAAGTGAAGGTAGGAATGTCAGGGACGCAGTGTCCTAGGAGGCTGTGTCCAGAAGGCCACCATCCCAGGAGTCGGGTCAGTTGGACAGAGTGGGTCCTGTAGTTTGGTGGCAGCTGCTTGGATCTCAACCTTAGTGGCCAGCACCTTGTGGATGAATGCAGGGCACTGGCACCTTCTCTTCTGGAAAAGGAACCTGTGACCAGGATCTGGCAGCACAGAGTCTGTGCTCCTGAATGTGCCTGTCTTGAATGCATTTGAAGCAACTACAATTGAGAAGGGAGGGTGTGTGCCTTAGTGCATGTTGTCTCGGTCTTATCACTGTTGGAATCTGTTCTGGAGTGAATTTTTCTTCATCATCAGTGTTCCAATCGGATAACCCCCAGTCCAAGTAGGACTTTTAAAGCAACTTCTGCATTCTGACTAGGACTGAAGTCATTATAGCTCTTCATGCCCTGAAACTTGAGTTGCAGTCTTGTCTGCCTCCTTTTGTTGTGGCAACAACTCCACCTGAGATCTATGCTTGACACTGGCCATGCTGCTTGATAACCCAGGTGCAGCAATGTGCAGCCAAACTCTGGAACACAACCCCCCTGCGTGATAAGATGCTTCTTTCAAAAGGCAGCTCACCTGGGTCTCCGACCAGCTCTGAGCAACTACCACGCTGCTCTCAGCAGGTGTTCCTGGACTCTGAGAGTCCTGATGTAAGAGGTTCTGTGTAGTGTTCACTCAGCTGTGCCTGTGTCCCTTCACTCAGCATGGTGTCCTCAGGGTTGATTCATGTAGTTGCTTAGAGCAGGATTGCCTTTTAATTACACTGGTAAAATAAAAGAACAAAGTGAGTGAAATCCAGTGTTCATCTGAGATTAAAAAGAAAAGTTACTCAGGAAACAGAGATTCAGGCATGAGCCTAAATCCTACCCTGAGCAGGGGTGAAGGCAAGGAGTGTTTGTGAGACAGTGAGTGAGGCAGGTTCAGGACCAAAGGGGAGGAAATTCTACCATTGTAGACAAGCTAAGTTAGTCTTTATTGCATGTGGGGATGCAAATTTCAAGACTGTCTGCAATTTTGTCATAACCAGGCTATCTCTTCCCTGTCAGCTGTTCAAACAGTTGCATAAAATGCTGTGCTGGGGTCCAGTGCAAGGGTGACTGTGTGGAGTCCACACCCTGCACAGGTTGAACAAGGAAGGCTTGCCAGGTGGTTTGACTGGAATGTCTGCCCCCACTCTATTTTAACATGGTCTCTCTCCTGTCACCTTCTCACAGTGAAAGCCCACCACCTATGATGTGCCCATCACACATTCCTGAGTGGACAACTCAGTGTGACTCATTCTGTGCTTGCACTCTACAGCAGACCCACAGATGTCACTCCACCTCATGATGGAAACTTCCGGCCAGGGAACACCTGCTTCCTAAGTTCCTGCCCCAGTGCTGCAAATACCACCCTGCTGCCTGTGTCCATGAGCTGTGCTGACTCACAGACCTCACCTCTGTGTTGTCACACAGTGCTGGTCCTTCCTGAAGGCTTAGTGCACATGTTAGTGATGTACATTCACTTAAATGATAGAGATTTATTTGATTTATCATATTTCAGTGAATACTTCCTGAAAAAGGGTGTTTACGTGATGCAGTTCCCCAGTGTGATAACACATGATGACAACATCTACACAGAGGATAAGCATGGAGTGCCTGAACTGACTTGGTGGCACACATACCTGACACATGCTTGGGAAATCCAGCACAGGTCCAAGGTCCTGTGAAAATGAGAACATTCTCAGTGCTCTCCTAGCTAGAACCACCTGTAACATTCCCCAGACATAGAAAACCAATCAGATGCTCCCCTCTGACCCTGGAACTAACTGAGATCTCAGTAATTAAGGGGTTGCTGGATTGAGGACATGAAGTCCTCATGAGGAACATCAGCACAGCTCCTCCACGAATGATGCTAGAGAATACCACCTTTGAATGGGAGTCTAAGTAATGTTCCGCACTGTCTGAGTTCTCACCTGTGACACCTTGGTCAATGTGGGAATGTCCATGAGGGTTGAACATGCAAAATAAATGAAGGAGGAGATGGGGGTTCCTGTAGCAACTGAAAGGTGCACATGTGAGTCCCTGATCAGTGGATCTGTCTCCCTGTGTTATATGAGGGCTGAGGTCCATTGGGCAAGTGGTAGAAGGGAAGATATTCATCAGAGTGAAGCATCCAGAAAGGACAAAAGACCACTGTGTCCCTCAAGGAGCAACCCATCATCCACTCACTCAGGAAGTCACACCCAGGATTAGAATTCATGTAGGGACCATGCCCATGTGAAAGAAACCGAAAATAAAATGACCTGGAGTTCAATACCATGAAAACCATCAGTGTGTGTATGTGCGTGTGTGTATGTGTGTGTGTGTGTGCACGTGCGTGTGAACATATGTGTGTGTGAGTGATGTATAGAACAGCAAATGTGCAGTGGAATTAGGACCACATGAAAGGATACTCATAAAGGACCTTCACTCAGATGAACTGGAGGACATAAGACACTCTCAAAGCCCCCGAGAGCTTCTGGACTCACAGGTGTTGGCTGCATCAGTGCATCAGGCAGTTCCAGGGAAGAGGCTCCCTGATGATTCATAGACCACTGGTTATGGGGCTCACTGCAGAGTCACTGGGGTTTACTCCAGGCAGTCTCTGTGCCCAGAGCTGTTGAAACACATGGTGTCCCGGGGGGAGCACCCTGAAGTCAGCACACAGCAATGAGAGTTCCATTCCCTCTGTGTCCAGACAGGAACCTCTTCTGCAGAACAGTAGCTGAGCAGCAAGGGACAAGTGGGACTCAGAGGTGCAGGGCTCCTGCCCCAGGAGCAGGTGCACAGGGAGCTCGGGAAGGGTTTCCTCTGTGGGACTGGGTCTCCCACTGGTCAGAAAAAAATATCTAAAATAAAATTGGATTTCAGGTGACTGTGAACACCCTATTCTGTCAGAGCATTTACCAAAATGGATTACACACGAGAACCACAGTCAATGGCGGTATGTGTAGGGCTTCTATTATCTGAAATGTAAGAGGCTGGGGAACAGGGAAGATTGTATTAACTCACAAGGGTCACAGTTGTGGAGACACACTGATCCAGCAATAAAACATGCAGGTATCAAGGTCAGACTGGTCCTTTTGGTCCCTGTGTCACCAAAGGTGAGCTCACAATGAGCAGCATGTCTAGGGCTTCTTCCCCACTGGGAGGGGCTATGTCTGCACAGAGCTCTGGGGCCTGAGAGGGGGTGTATATCCAATAATATCAATTCACATTTGGACTCTGAGTCTCCCAGTAAGCATGGTCTCTGTGTCCTCTTCCTTGTCACAGTTGGGGTTAAAAATCAGCTGTGAAAACCTTCCTCATGAATATGCAAATTAGAACAGGTTGAGTAGGTTAATGTGGGCCTGTGCCCTAAGAGCGTCACCCAGAGCCACACCCACCCACACAGAGGTCCTGAAGTCACACCCTCTCACCATGGACTGGAGCTGGACACCATTCTTCCAGGTAGTGCTGGATACAGATAAGGGGATCTCCAGTGCCAGGGTTGAGGAGGGGATGAGGGACAGTCAAGGGGCATTTCCGTTCTATCCTGTCTCCTTTCCACAGTGTGCCCTCTCCCAGGTGCAGCTGGTGCAGTCTGGGGCTGAGGTGAGGAAGTCTGGGACCTCAGTGAAGGTCTCCTGAAAGGCCTCTGGAGACATTTTCACCAGCTGTGAGATGCACTGGGTGTTGCAATCCCCAAGACAAGGCCTTGAATAGGTGGGGCGGGTTTACACCAACAGGGGGAACACGAACTTCTCAACAAAGTTCCAGGGCAGAGTCACCGTGCATACAGACGAGTCTGCAAGAACAGCCTGCATGGAGCTGAGCAGCCTGAGAGCTGAGGGCACAGGTTTGTATTACTTTGTGAGTGAATGTAGCTCAACTGATTTGGAAACCACAAGGTGCAAGACAAAACACATCAGCAAGGCCCACATATAAACTTTCCTAAGGGGAACTAGGCTGCTTTGAAGTTTGATTTGCTAAAACTCCCTCACCCTGACTTGAGGCAGCAAATGTTTACTGCATATCTCTAAAGTAACTTCCTAGACTTTGTGCTAACCCCCCCAAGGATGGAGTGTAACAAGCTTAACCACTTTTCCCCTTGCATTTGCAACATCCCTTTATTTCAAGTAATCATTAACATTTTTTCCTTTTGTTATTTGTTAAAGGTAATCACCTACAGCAAACCTGTGCATGGCAAACGAGGACCATTCTCAATGTAATGTGCCCAGAAAAAGCAATAAAAGCCTGTCCGTGCAGGGGTTGGGGTGCTCTCTCACTCAGAGTGACCATGCCGTCCCTTTTCTCCACAGGACTTCTGTAGTCCGTGTGAATGTGTTCATCACAGCCACAACACACAGACCCTGCTGGTCAGAGTCCACATCATCTGGCGCCAAGGGCTATAAGCCTCAGTTGTGGACAACACAATGACTTGGTTGGAGTTTGCACATCAGCCCAGAAAAGGGCCGATGGACACCGAGTGCTTTTTGGTAAGGTCATAGGTTGTGTTGGATTTCAGAGAAAAAAATAATTTTTCCCAAGGTCACCCTCTCTTGTGACCACTTTGCATCTGCACCCTCTTTAGTAAGAAGGAGACTTGCTCTCCCTCCCAAGCATTTGTGACATATCTCAGGCATGGGTCAAGCAGTTAAAAGCCAGGAGGGTGCTCACTGTTATAAGACACCCATGAGAGGATAAGCTGGAATGTGGATTGGACAGAACACTAGGTTTCCCATCAGCCCCAAGCAAAAGTCCACACAACGAGAAGCACACTGTAAAAACACTCACAGGTCTATCCCTTCAGCACAACCCACAACTATGTTAGGCTTGGGAGAATGAGCAAAGACTTTCCCTTTAATCAGATTAAACACACACACACACACACACACACACACACACACACACACACCAACTAGTTACAGGGCTATTTACAAGCATCTAATCACATTCTTTCTTTCAGGCCATCTGTTGTGGTCCTTTTGATTTTGCCTTTTCCCTTGATCCTCCTGCATAAGGAAAAATGGATAGTGAATGAGTGTTTCAGTTTTGGCCAGACTCCAAAGACCACTTTCCAGAAGAATTTAGTGTTAATCACAGGTTTTATATGAGAACTTTAGGAATTTTCCAAGCTCCAAAGGCAAAACACGCTTCCTCCTCTCTACTCAAGAAATTAGATGTTCCCACGTGAGTCTGAACCTTGAGAGGGTGTCTGGAATCATTTCCCAAGACGTGCAGGGGCCTTATAAGGGCCTCCAAAACAACTCAATATAATTTCTGGCTTGTTCTGGAAAGTGTGATATGAAGGTTCCTCTCCTAGACCTTCGAGCCCCCACTTAGATGCTTGGAGGAGGACCCGAGATCCATAAGCAGAATTACAGTGCACAGAACGTCTGGTACCCCTCCCTGACTGTCTTTCACCAACAGCACATTTCAACCCATCACACTATATCCCCCAATAGCTAACTAGCTTGGTTTCAGCACAGGTGACAGTCTGAAAATACAACACTTGAAAGTCAAAAGGAGCCTTGTAACAGCAATAATGAGCTCTGGTTTATCTAAAGATCAGGAAGAGTACCTGCATGTGTTACAGCAGCTCCTCTGGGGTGCAGGATATGAGGTAAAGGAGCAGCATCTTATTCAGCTTTTACAAACTATAAAGGAATACTACCCTGCTTTTCCTGACAAGGGAACCTTAGATATTGAGGTTTGAGAATAGGCAGGTGACAAGCTAAGATCTTTACAGGACATGGTGTTTCTGTTGGAGCTCAGAACTTACTAACTGGGGGACTAGTCAGGACTGGTCTCATGCCTACATGGGCTAAGCAACAGAAGGTAGTCACAGAGGAGGATGAGGGGTCTAGTTCAGAGAAGGTAGTCATATATGATGTAGTAGAAGAACTAGCCACGGAAGTTCCACCTGCAGCTCCAAAGGAGGACCTGCCGCATAACCATCACTCCTTACTTTAATTCTGGGAGTGCCCTTCCTGGCAGATTGTGTCACCACCAAGAAAGACAGACAATTCAGACAGATATCCTGTCAGGGCCATGTGACAGTGCCTTTGGCAGGAAGGGGAGGCTGGGAATTTAGAAGTCCACTCAGCCATCCCCATTATAGTCAAGGGTCAGAGAAATGTCCCTGAGTCCCTTCCCTTTTATCTTTACAAGGTCTTAAAAAGAGCATTAAAGAAAACGGGCTTCAGTCTCCTTATACTAGTGAGTTATTTCAAGCAATCACTCAGAGCTATAAAATGACCCCTTGTGGTTGGATTGCCCTGGCCAGGACAGCCTTAACCCCTGTTCAGTTTACAGTGTGGCATTAGAAGTACTCTCTGTGAAGCGCTAATCTGGCAGCCAAAAATGTACAAATGAATAATCCCGTCACCCTCCCTATGCCACCTGGGTCTGGTGATTTGCTACCACTGCAGATTATGCCAGGCTTAATCCTTAAACTTTTATTCAAAGTGCTCAAATTGCTCTCAGAGTCATGAAGGCTGTGCCTGATTCTCAGGCCAAGGGAACTTCTTCCTTCATCAATATCCATCAGGGTGCTACACAGGCATATATTGACTTTATTGATTTCCTCCAGGGAGCCACTGGGCATCAAATTCATAATCATAAAGCAGCCAAGACTCTTTTTTGGCAACTAGCTTATGCAAATGCTAACAAATACTTCAGGGCCATTATAGGACCCCTGCGAGTCACCACCAGAGACATCAATGAGTTTAGCAAGACTTGCCAGGATGTTGGCACAGAGCAGGATAAGGACTCTCTGTTGGCTGCTGCAATCAAGGGAGATTCCAAGTCTTGTAACTGCAGGAAGCCTAGTCACCTGCACAAGGACTGCCCATCCACACTGAGAGATGGAATAGCTAATGGTAAGCTTCCCTGCAAGGATTAGTGCCCTGTGATAATGGCAGATACTGAGCAGAGGAATGCCACTACAAATTTGACAAAAAAAAAAAAAATGGCTAGGCCATTCAGGGAAATGTCCAAGGGGGCACCCGCTCCAGTGCCTCCAACCCTGGTTGGAGCTTTTGGAACAGCAATCAATCAGGGAATTCAGGGAAATGCACAGTTCCCAACCTTCATAAAGCCACGCAGGGAAACACAGGGCTGGACTGGGTCACCACCAAGAAGCTCATCTTAAAGGAACACGATCAAGTAATTGCAATGCCCACTGGTGTCTGGGGAACTCTACCCCCCAGGAACAGTAAGTTGGTCTAATTTTAAGGAGAACCACTATTCCTACCAAAGGCATTCTTGTTCAGCCAGGGGTCATTGACTCGGGCTCTCAAGGGGAAATTAAAGTCATGCTGAAGGCATCTGGCTATCATATTATTCCCACCCAAATGCACATTTCCCAGCTGCCCCTACTTCCCTACATAACCTCAGAGACTTAAATTACAGTGATGGGGGAAGGAGGCTTCGGTAGTACAGACAATCAATCAAAATTTTTTGACAGAATCAATAAAGTTAAGTAAACCAATCTTACCTGAAATCAGGGCTTAGCCTTTAATTCTGCACTAGAACCACTGAGAGGTCCATGACCTGTGAGTCCAGACAGCACTGCCCCCTGCAGTGTTCAGTCTAGACAGCAGGGGGCACCTGAGACCCAGGAGCTCAGGGAGGCTGCTTCAGAATAAGGGCAGAGGGAGCTGGGGAGAAATTTCCTCTGAGGGCCTGTGTCTTCCTCTTGTTATAACAAAATCTAAAGTAAGAGCTGCACATATGGTGACTGTAAATACCCAATTCCATCAGAGCATTTACCAAACTCAATATGACATGAGAAGCACAATTAGGGTATTTTTATGGCTTCTTTATATCTGAATTCTAAGGAGATAAACAGGGATTATTTAACTAATTCACTATGTGGAAAATTTTGAAGATACATTGCCCTAGTAATAAGACATTCAGTTATCAAGTTCAGACTGGTACAGATGGTTTTTGTGTATCTGAAAGGTGGATTCTGAATAAGGAGCATGTCCTGTGGGGGCTGGTTCCACATTGAGAGAAACTGTCTGCCCAGAGCTCAGGGACCTGCCAGGGGACACATGTCCCCAAATGTGGATTAGGACTTGGTCCATCAGACTCCCACTGAGCATGGTCTGTGTGTCCTCTGCTTCTCTGAGGTGGGGTCAGGATTTCAGCTATGAAACACTTGCTCATGCATATGCAAATGAGAAGAGTAGGCTATGGTAAATGTGGGTCTGCCTGTGCCCTGAGAGCATCACTCACAGCCACAACGTCCCCTACAGAGTCCTGATGACATAACCCCTCACCATGGCTGAAGCTGGAGAGCCCTCTTCAAGGAGACAGTGGCTACAGGTAAGGGACTCCCCAAGAACCTGGTTTCAGGAGTGGATCTGGGATGGTCGAGGGGTATTTCCACCCACTCCTGCCCCTCTCCACAGCATCCACAACCACATGCAGATGGTACAGTTGGAGACTCAGCTGAGGAAGCCTAGATACTCAGTGAAGATCTCCCAAAAGACTTCCAGATACACCTTCACCAAATACTGGATGAACAGGCCTCAGAGCAAGGGCTGAGTAGAAGGGAAAAACTGATACTGAAGATAATTAAACAAGGTACACACAAAAGTTCCAAAGCAGAATCACCATGTTTGCAGACAAGTCCCCAAACACAGCCTACAGAGAGCTGAGTAGCCTGAGCAATGACAAGATGGCTGTGTATTCTTCTGCAAGAGACAGAGTTTGATGGCCCACATCCTGAGTGTGTCAAAAACCCTGAGGATGTGACAGCTTGTCTGGGCTGAGGAGATGACAGGAGGGTGAGCCTCCTGACTTCCTCCCATACAGTTAGGATCTGAGCCCAGAACTGATTCTACCAGATGCACCTCAGACACTCAGGGAACCAGATGCACTGCAAGGCTGTGTCTGGGAACATGCTCCTGAGAGGACCCCTGTTATTTACTGTGATTGTGCAGGGGGCACATTGGGAGCCTCCTTGTCCTCAGAATGGGGAGTGTTCACGGAGGTGTCATCTGGGTATCCTTGGTGTGTTTACCTTTGCAATTGGACTGTAGTGTCTCTAGAAAGTTCTAGGACACTATCCTATGTCTCAACAATGGAATGTGTTTGGGCAAATGAAAGGACATTAAAGTCAAAAAGAAGTTTCTGTTTTTGCCTCTGACCAAGCATCACACAAATGGCAAAGCTCCAGGGAAGGGTGTGCAGTGGGTTGGTGCTACAAATAGTGGTGGAAGCACAAAGTTAAACCCAGTGCTGACATCTAGACTCAGCATCATTATGTACACCTCCAATACCCGAGTTTATTTAACACTGTACAGCCTGAGAAACAAGTCGTGTATTACTGTGTGAGACACACAGTGAGGGGAAGTCAGCATGAGCATAGACTCAAACCGCCTTGGAGGAGACAAGAGGGCTGGGCTGGGTTGTAGGGTCACTCAGGACACCAGAGGTTACTCAGTTTCTACCAAACATCATGAATAACAATAGGGAGAGTTGTGTACTTTCGCAATTAATAAGGCATTTTGTTTGGGAGCAGGATTTTCCTCTCAAAACTCTCAGCTCCAACCCTCCCACGTCCTTCCCTCTTCTCTGTGTATCTGTTTCCTCATAATCTCACTGCAGACAATACATAAGGAGGTGACACTGTCCACTTAGAGATGGCATATCATCATGACTGCGGATCTCTCCTTCACCAAGTCCCTCTATGTCCTGTTATTCTTTCTTGACAAAGTGAATCACCATTTCTTGTGAAATTATATTTAACATGAGCCCTTCACATACCTCTAGGAGCACTTTATCTAGAAGAACAAATTCTCTGTTCATACACATATACATACAGATATTTAAGCTTCTTTATTTGAGTAAGAATCTATAAACAACCCATATGTCCTTATAATTTTAGAGTAAGAAAATAGGGAACATCCATGAATGTAACTCTAATCAGCAGTGACAGTGATGATCAGCTGATACAGACATCAATGCAGGTGACTCTCAATGATCACTCAGTGAGGAGGTGGCCAGGCTCAGAGATTACAAAGTGGTGTGTACTGGTGCTCACAGGGCCACTGCAGATAACAGTGCTTGGCTGGGTTTTCTGTCACTTTCTCTTTGTTCCAAGGTGGGAGGCTGCACTGTGTGAAGACTGACTGTTCCCTGATTCTAAGCAGGTCCTGATACATGGTTGGCTCCACATAGGGAAACAAACACCTCCAGACTCCTGTGTATGCACATTTTCCCTGACCAGTTATGATGTTGTTCTGACAGCAGCTGTTTCCTCCAGGTGCCTCCAACTTTGTTTCTCCCACAGGCACAGGATTCCAGGGCAGCTGACACTCCTCTGATTCCCATCACCTGCAAGGCCTCTCACCACACCCAGGCCTCCAGCAACTCCACGCGCTGGTGGAAATGGAATCATATTCATGGGGATTGATCTGGACCTCTACTTCATGGATGATTTCCAGCTCTTTTTCTGACAGAACTCTGAGGCAGGTTATTCACCTGCCAATGGGGACAAAGATGGCTGCACTTCACACTCAGTAAGGAGCTCAGTGATCAGATCTCAATACATGGTAGCTAGTGACTACTGACCATCTGTCCAGATGGGTGAACCCTGCAAGGCAAGTCTGGGTGAGGCATTCAGTGGACCCAAGTCCCAATGGTGCTGTGCCAAGGATAAGGCTACGGTCCTAGAAGTGGGGTTGATAAGACAGAGGGAGTCCTGTCATTTGGTGGCAGCTGTTTTGACCTCAAACTAAGCGGCCACCAGCTTGGTCATGAATGAAGGACATTGAACTCTTCTCTTCTGAAAGGGGGATCCTGTGACCAGGAGCTGGCAGCTTGGAGTCTGTGCTCTTGAACACACCTGTCTTTAATGCATGTGCTGCACTAGTATGGGGAAGAGAGGGTGTGTCCTTGTGTATGTTGTCTAGCTGTTTCCACTGTTGACATCTTTTCTGGAATAAATTTTTCCTTCATCGTCCATGTTCCAGTAGGACCATCCCTAGTCAT
The DNA here is from genome assembly GCF_004126475.2 of Phyllostomus discolor. Taxonomy (NCBI): domain Eukaryota; kingdom Metazoa; phylum Chordata; class Mammalia; order Chiroptera; family Phyllostomidae; genus Phyllostomus; species Phyllostomus discolor. Next base: position 384,787 of record NW_023397493.1, on the reverse strand, counting down.
GGTAGGATCTTTAAACGCAGTTTCTTCATTCTGACTCTGACAGTAAACCCTTGTAACTCATCATGCCCTCACACTGGAGGTGAAGTCCGGTCTGTCCTTTCATGTTGTGGTGAGAAATCCACATGAGATCTACTCTTGCCAAAAACCAAATACACATGCTGCTTGATATCCCCAGGTACAGGGATGGACAGCTGACCTCTGGAACCTAACCTGCATCACAGGATGCTTGTTACCTGGAAAGAAAGCTCCACATGCTTCCCCACCAGCTCCCAACAACCACCATCCTTCCTTTGCTGCTGCTTCTGGACTGTCTGCATTTGGTGTTTGCTCAAATGTGCTCACTTCATTCAGCATGATGTCCTCACGGTAGATCTATGTAGTTGCTCTGAGCAGGATATCCTTTTAATTATTGTAATGATACTGGGAAAAAAAAAACAAGTGAGGAGCAACCAGTGTTCATCTGAGAACACAAAGGAATGCACATTGAAGTGCATGAATAAGGGAGAATCCTTAATTTTGCTGTGACTGGGTTGAAGGAAAGCAGTGTTTGTGAGAAAGGGAGGGATGCAGATACAGAATTAGTGGGGAGGAACTTCTATTGTAGCAGACAAGCTGAGTTAGTCTTTACCTGCACATGGTGATGAAAATTTAGAAGTTTGTAATTTTTTGCCCTATAGTCAGGATGCTTTTTCCATGGTTTCTGTGCAAACACTTGTGTGAAATGCAGTGTTGGGGGTCCAGTAAGCAGGTGACTGTGCTGAATCCACATCATGTACATGATGGAAAAGGAAGATGTGCCAAGATATTTGCCTAGAATAGCTGTTCCCACTCTTTTTTTTTAATTTATTTTTTTCAACAAGGAGCAACCTGAGGACATGAGAGTCCTCCAAACACCACCCCTTAAGAACTTCAGGACTCAGGGGGTGTTGGCTGTGTCAGTGAATCTGACAGGTCCAGGGAAAGGGCTTACTGGTGGCTTCACTGAGCCCTGGCTATGAGGTTCCCTATAGAGTCCCGGGGGATTAGTAAGGTCAGTTCTCTTTGTCCAAAGAATTAAAGCACACGGTATCCCTGAGGGGGTTTCTGGGAGTCAGGGAACAACATTGAATTCTGGACTAGAGATACTGAGATGTTCATGCTGTTTGAGCCATGACAGGAACCTCCCCAGCATGATGCACAGCTGGCATCCAGGGGTGGGTGGAACTCATAAGCTCAGAGCCCCTGCCCCAGGAGCAGTTGCAGAGGGAGCTGGGAAGGGATTTCCTGTGAGGGCCTGTGGCTTTTTCTTTTCATGGAAACCTCTAAAATAAGATTTGTGCATGTGGTGACTGTAAACATCCTGTTGTGTCAGGGTACTCACCAAACTCCATAATATATGAGAACCAGAGTCAATGATATTTCTAGGACTTTTTTTATATTTAAATTGTAAGGAACTGGGAACAGGGATGGTTTCATTTACTCACTAGGTGGAGGATTTTGGAGACACACTGATCCAGGAAAAAGACACTCAGACATTAAAACCCAGAATTGGTCCGGGAGTTCTCCATGTCTCTCAAATGTGAGTGCACAATGACAAGCATGTCCTGTGGGAGCTTGTCCCTCAGTGGGATGAGCTACATCAGCAAAAAGCTCAGAGATCTTCCAGGGCACCCATATCCTATAACTCTGTGTAGGAGTTGGACCCTCAGATGCTCGTGGATCATTGTCCCTGTGTCCTGTACCTTCTCTCAGGTGGAGTCAAGTCTTCAGCTATGTAACACTCTGCCCTATGCACATGCAAATGAGAAGAGGTTACATGTGGATCTTTCTGTGCCTGGAGCATCACTCACAAACACTGTCCCCTAGAGAAGTTCTGAAGGCATAGCCCTTCACCATAGACTGGAGCTGGAGAGGCCTCTTCCTGGTGGCAGTGACTACAGATAAGGAGCTCTCCAGTCCATGGGTTCAGGGGGGGCAGGGACATTCAAAGAGCATTTCCACCCACTCCTGTCTCCTCTCAATAGTTGTCTAATCCTAGGTGAAGCTGGTGCTGTTGTGAGCTAAGGTGAGGAGACCTGAGGCCTCAGTGAATATCTTCTGGAAGGATTCTGGATATACCTTCATCAGATCCTAGCACATTGGATGTGAAATGCCCTAGGACAAGGGCTTGAGTGGATTAGGAGAATCACCCTGAGGATAGTAAGTGGAATTACACACAGGAGTGCCAGGGCAGAGTCCCCATGAGTATAGGCATGTCCATAAGCACAGTCTACATGGGGCTGAGCAGTCTCAAAGCCAAGGACTTGGGCATGTATTGCTGTGTGAGAGACACAGTGTAATGACCCACATGCTGCGTGTGTCAGAGACCATGATGGGTGGGGCAGTTTGGGTGAGCAGAGGACATGCCAGAGTCATGGGCCTTCTGACTTCCTCACACACAGTCAGGATCTGAGAGACTAGAAATGATGCTGCCATAGGCACATCAGAAATTCTGGGAAGGTTTCAGGAGACCAGATACCCAGCAGGGAAGAGGCAGAGAAGATGATACAGATAGGGCTCTGTTGTTTGTTGTGATTGTGCAGGGGGGAAATTTGGAGCCTCCTTGTCCTCTGAATGAGGTGTTTCTTTGAGGTTCCATCTGGGGATACTTAGTCAGGGTTACTGCACATTCACTTATTTGTGAAAACTTGAATTGTCCTTGGGGAAAAATAAGTACATTAAAGCAAATGAGGCTTTCTATGTTCTTGTCTCTGAGCCAGCACCACACAGATGACATTCTGGCAACAAAGTCCAGGTTTCAGCACAGTCTGTGACATCAGAGCATTCTTTCAGCCCTCCCTCAGGGGAAGATCGTGTGGATTCTGCTCCCCTGAGATCAAAGGCCTGTGAGTGCCCCTGTCTCTGGTCTAATACTGAGGTAATCTCAAAGCAGGGAACAGTGTGGGGACACCCTTGACAATGGAAGACTCACATTCAGCCTGTACTATGTTCCTATGTCAACAATTATCACATACCTAGCACTGCAACCTACACATTTTTTTTTCTATATACTGGAGGTCAGAGTAAAGGTATCAGTTCAAACCAGCTTCACTGAATGTGGGGGGGTGGGGCTCCACCTACAGTGCCCCCCCCAGGATGCCATGGATGAGAATAAGTCTACCAAAGCATGATCTGCTTGGGGAGGAAAGGTGGCTGATCTCTCAAAGGAGGAAAGCCAAGAGCCTTTTCCTCGATGGACTTTTATTGGATTCCTTTGCAAAAGAATTCAGGTAAAGCTCATTAATCATTGCCAAGAAGTAAGGATCAAACAATAGATAACAAAGGACTCTGAGGGCCTATTTTGTGTCAGGGTCAGATATCTAAAGAGCCATAAAACTTTCAGGAACAAACTTATTTCTTGCTTAGACCCTTATCATTTAATTGAGAGCATTCTAAACAAAGCAGGTTTCACAGGATTTTACATATTCTTTCTTCAGCCTGATTGCTGGGAGAACCCACCCTTTCCAACACAGGGCTGCACCACCCTCTGCCATTGTTTCAGGCTTAGATGGAGAAAGGCAAGTAAGGCAGCCAAGAGATTAGGGGATTTCTCGCAGACAGAATGAGGATTCAGGCTTTGTCAAAGCCGAGGGGCAGGGGTCCATCACCCCCTTTTGCTGTAGCCCCCAAAGTCCTTCCTTGGGGGTCTCCTATGTGATCGTGCCTGTCTTAGATTATTCCCCCCTTGGGGAATCTTAACCATCATTGGCTAACCGACCAAGCATTGGGGGTCAGTTATGGGTGAAGTAAAAGGATCAGAAGGGATGCTCCTGCCAGGGAAATAAGCTTTTGTCTCCTTGGTGGCTTAGGGTCCAAGGTCGCTCCCTCAGCCTTAGCCTTGGCAAGGGTTACTGCTTCTAAAACCAGGCAGGGTGGTTCCCAACATCTCAAATTCCATGCAATTCACCCCCATGCATGGAGTTGCTTTTTCCATTTTGCACATCTATACTATGAGTACATCAGGCTCATGTTGAGAGGACACCCATTGTGTGCGACCATGGTGAGAAACTCCCATGGGTCACATGCTGATGTGAGTAGAGTCTGTGGCAATGGAGATGGTTCTTATGAAATTAATGATAAAAGAATCAGGGGGCTCCATTATACTCCCTCTACTGCTCCCTGATAACAGCTACATTGAACATCCATGTCAACACAGATACTAATAGAGAGCACCAGGCTGCATCCGCAATGATGAACAGTTGAACATAACATCAGATCCACCAACTCCAATAATGGGAGGTTATTTGAAAGATTTATTCATCCTGTAATCAGTGGATAAAATAATGTTCTTCATATAAATTATGATTTTATTAGCACCTGTTATTTTCTGTTAGTAGTTTGCACCAAAGTTTTCCGTAATCTAATTTGTAAAATTTCAACATACTTTCTCCCCAATTTCTACATACATCTTCAGCGAAGCACATCTATCATGCCTGGGTTTCTTCTGTGTCCCAAATGTGTGAACCTGGTTATACCACAGAATGTAGAAAATGAAAACTGAGTAAGGAAAGATGCTGCATATTCAGCACCGAACTCCACTGAAGAAACATGTCCCAGGATCTCTGCCGGCTTCTCTGGAGAGTTCACCCTTTTGTCTCCCAAAGAACAACACAGATGCTCCACCTCCCACAACACTGGGTCCATGCACTCTAGGGTCACACTGTGTTCCGAGCTTGTACTACGATTCCTTTGTGGAAGAAATAGATGAGCAGGAACTCCCTGTGACATGAACAGGGACCTCCTGCACTTTTAATGCTCCCAGTTGTCATGAGTATTGGACTGGCTTGGTATTTCCATTACTCAAGATTTTCAAAGGCATATATAATTTTAAATATCTCTTATTTATGAAAATTTACTCCCTTAGGTCATTTATGCATCGCATGGAGCAGTTGGGTCAATTGGGATGGCACGGGTTCAAAAGTGGGGAGTAATTGTTATCAAATATGCACACTTAGACACGTCACACTCTGGGACTGTTACAGGGTGCAGCCAAGAGAGGGGACCCCAAAATGGCATTTGAAATGGGGTCCAGAACTCAAGGTGTCCAGGAGATTTTAAGATGTCTTCACCCCTTCCCCCACAGGTGTGAGTTGGGGAATGAAGCACACAGAGCAAGAACATGCAGGGCAGCTTTGCAGCTAATCCATGGCATGGTCATTTAAGATAACTATAGCCTTTGGCTGGTCACTTAGATATGCTGAACAGCTATGGCCATACTCAAGGCCAAGGGGATGGAAAGGGACCTCCACCCAAGATGGGACTGGGGGGCAGGTCCCCCGAGTTACAGCTCCCACATTGGAGCTTGGAGAAGATTGGCTCCGTGACATGGGGTCACACCTGCCCAGACCCATGATGGGGACAAGAAAAGCTGGAGAAGACAGCAGATTGAGGGAAAATGTGGCCGAGTGTAGGAGGAGTCGGAAATGGGGCTGCAGAGTAAGATTGATTGGCACGGGGATTTAAACCCAGATGCAGCAGCCATTGAGGGAGAGAGAACCATGCACCTTTAGCAGAATGAAGACTCCCGCAGCCCTGCAAGAGAGAGTCACCATGAGGCTTTAGCAGAGGACCACCACTCGGCTTTGGCAGAATGGCGACTCCCTCCCCACCTTGCAGCCATTGTGCAGGGGGAGAAGCACACAGTTTTGGCTGAGTGGGGATTCCTGGGGCCCTGGGACAGAGGACGACATGCCTTTGCCAGAGTGAGGACTCCGGCAGCTTTAGAAGGGGGAACCACCACCTGGTTTTAGCAGAGATCCCGGTGACTCAGCTGAGGATGCCGGGAACCCAGGGAGATCTCCCATTCAAGACAGACTACTGACTGGGAATAACCAGAGGATTGCCTGAGCCATGGACTTCTATTTCCTTTCCTGAGATGCAGTACTCTGGACTGGGCAAAGGGGGAAGGAAGGACTGTGTCTGTTTGTGGGTGTTTTAAAGGGATATTAGGATTTTTGGATGAAGACATTAGGTCACTACTTTAAGTTTGTATAGCATTAAATAAATGTTTCCTTTTCTTTTCACAAATCTCTGGCATTGAGAGACGTCTTTTCCCTGGCGGCGGGCATAACGGACAGGGGGCTTCTTTCAATAATAATATATCATCCCAGGTCCCCCTTGTTTGTTTTTGACAGGGCCATGTCCTTCATGTCACCACCCAGCCCCAGAGCTCCCTATATAGTAAGAGGACATGCAAATAGGGACCCTCTGCTCATGAAAAGCAGCTCATCCCTGACCCTGCAGCTCTGGGAAAGGAGCCCAGCCCAGAATTAACATGTGTCCTCAGTCCCTGCTCAGGAGAGAACACAGACCACTCCCCATGGAGTTTTGTCTCCACTGGGTTTTCGTTGTTGCTGCTTTAACAAGTAATCTATAGAGAATGGGAGGCACTGAGTATGTGAGTGGATACGTATGAGAGATAAAGCGCATGGATGAGCATTTTGTGACCTGACACTTTTGTGTTTGCAGGTTTCCAGTGTGATGTGCAGCTGGTGGAGTCTGGCGGAGGCTTGGTGAAGCCTGGGGGGTCCCTGAGACTCTCTTGTGCAGCCTCTGGATTCACCTTCAGCAGCTACTGGATGGTCTGGGTCCGCCAGGTTCCAGGGAAGAGGATGGAGTGGGTGTGTGCAACTAATACTGATGGAAGTAGCACATACTATGCAGACTCTGTGAAGGGCCGATTCACCATCTCCAGAGACAACGCCAAGAACGAGCTCTACCTGCAAATGAACAACCTGAGAGGCGAAGACACGACCGTCTATTACTGTGCGAGAGACACAGTGAGGGGAAGTCATTGTGAGCCCAGACACAAACCTCCAGAGGGAGACAAGAGTGCCCTGCAGGGGCTGCTCCCGACACCAGGGGGCGATCAGGACACACTCATTTCTTGGTTCAGTTGCTGAACCTAGGCAGATACACAGTAACTCTTGGTTTCCTAGCAGCTGTGGTTTAACTCTCCACATAGCAGTTTCCTTCTGGGAGTGTCTCTTCCTTCATGATTCTGTGCTTACCTCTTAACTGAGTGAAGTATAGAGCCGTGTTGTAATAAGAGGAAAACATTTCACACACACAGAAGGCAGAATGTCACATTCCCTTACTTTCTTCCTAATGAATCATAATTGAATCATCAAATCTTCATGATCCACATCCGTTACATCCAACCAGAGGTTCTGCTAGACCCAGCAGTGCAGCCCAGCCCCACACACCTCAGAGTCCCAGCAGGCCAGGAGCAGGATGTGTGCTTGCTGGACTGTGGGCATGAGAGGCATGTGAACCCAATGCCAGAGGACAAGGGCCAGGGTGCTGATGGTCATTGACTTGACTCCATGTTCATGACGACCAATAGCAGCCAACTTCATGCAGATGCAGAGGGACCCCACCACACCTTGGTGCAGATGTCCAGGGCGATGAAGTCACACACAAAGAGGGACAATGAAATAGTTTGTCACTTCATTGTAGAGTCTCTTGAGACTTTTCAGCAAGTCAGGAATGCTGGTCCATGCCACATGAAGAACCTGGTTCTGGTTCTTATTGTCCACCCGTGAGAAGGTCCAAGAGGGCCCTGCTCAGCAGGATGGATTTGTGTGGTTTCAGTCTCTCACCCACATCAAACTAGAGGAAGTCACCACTTTATGAATTTCCCACCTGTGCACAAGAGGAGATAGAGGGATGAACGTTAATTTTTCAACACTGAACATCAAAAACTAAACCCTTACTTCTTATTCCATCCAACTAATGGGAATCATTCCTGGGAACATGAAGGAAAAACCATTATGTCTAGAAAACTAATTTAGTCCATAGAAAATGAGAATAATGGTTAACTCATTAAGGGAAATAACAATAAATTATACATACATCTTAGTTCCAAGTCTAGGGTGCAACCTGTCCATTCTACACACTCGTCAGCTTGTTCTGAAGGACTTGCAACCCCTTTCTGCTTCCAACTATGAGGAGTTCCCACAGGATTAAGGGGATCCTCAGATTGGGGAGGTCTGCTGGAGTAGTCTCCCAACTGGATGGAAACATGATTTGATTCATTTTGTGTTCCTATGGGTGACTGTGTCACTGAAAAACTCACACACTATAATGTGAGACTTGTGTTATGATGTTAGGGTGTGTGGCCTTAGGAGAAGTGAAGGTCATGGGGTGGGGCTCCCCTGGACAGGATTAGGGCTTTTGTAACAGAGACTGAGGAAGCTGCCTTGCCCCATCCACCCTCTGAGATTACAGGGGACAGGCATTAGGGAGGAGTTTTACCTGTCCATCAAAGCTGCCGACACCTATTGTTGGATTTTTCACATCCAGACCTGTGAGAAATAGATTTCTGTTGCTGGCAATGACCCAGTCCACAGGCCTTTGTTACAGCAACCAGAATGGTTTAGGATTGTACTGTAACATGACCCCATAGGTTGCCACCCTTCGGTTTTGCTGCTCTTTTTGTTGTAAAAAGTGCAGCATCAGTGTCCTTCCAGTGATGTTCAAGGGCAGTTTTCCTCTGGTCTTTTCTGTCACAGAAACAATGCCCTCATTGAAATTTATAGGAGACTCCTAAACAGATGTAGTAGGAAGGCAGCATTAGAAGTGGGCATAACCCATGAACCATTTCAGTATTTACCATATCAGCACGGAGCCAGGTTCAGTATTCACTGCAAGTAAGATCCCTAAAGTCATGGCCCTCCCAGTCACCACATCACAAGGACATGACTGATGTGTGCTTGAAGGCATAGGCATGAACACCACTCAGGGGGAGCATTGGCCAGAGGCATTTGAGAAGTCATTTAGGTTTGATCATTTTAACTCAAGAAGTCTTCCCCCCCCAAACACTCCAGTGATTGTGTATAAAAATGACAGTGTGAGAGGTAGATCAGAGCAACCCCTTACTGGTTAATGGTTCTCGTGTGGTATGCACTCCAGTCACTTGAGGTGATGGTTGGTGAGCCATTGGGGCCAAAGGGGGAACAGGCTGTGCACAGAGGATGCCCAGGGCAGTTAAAATGCTGTGCATAGGTTTATTCCTACTTCCCGATCTCATTCTGGATGCTGATGGACTTTCAGTGCACAGACATACAATGAACAGCCATTCTGTCTTGATAGAACAAAAGTGCCCAGTGTCCTCAGTCCTGGGAGGCTGATTATGGGGATTAATCTCACCCTGTGTGTTGACACATAGACACGGTCACACAAGGAATTTGTTCTGAGCTGAATAGCATGAACCACTGTGCATGAGGAATATCACTGTGAATTAAATTGTGTCAAACTGATTGATGGCTGAAATTAGCCACAGCAACAAGTCTGCAGCCTGTATACTAACTAGTCTCTTATTAAATTTTCACTATCACAACAAAGATGTTTGTGCCTCTGAGTTGAGTGGGTTTCTCACTCACAGAATTCACTTCTCTGTCCCTGGGAAGGAGCTCATGTAAATGGGCTGTTCCATGTGTTTATAAACCAAGCCCCACCACTGACCCAGCACCTTAGGGAGAGAAGCCCAACCCCTGACCCTCTGCACTTTGCACTCATTACATCAGTTAACCCAAAGGAAGCTCCATGAAGTTTGGGCTGAGCTGGGCACTTGCTGTGACGATTGTACATGGTGACAATATGAAGAAAGTGGGGCTTGAGTGTGTCTGTGTCTGCTGATAATGAGAGTCCTTTGTCTGTAGGTGTCCATTGTGAGGTACAGCTGATGGAGTCTGAGGGGACCTGAGACAGCCTGCAGGTCTCTGAGGCTCTCCCTCAAAGGATCTGGGTTCACCTCCACTGACTACCATATAATAACCTAGATCAGCCAGCCCCCAGGAAAGAGACTGGAGTGGATAGGTGTTATTAGAAGCAGAGGTAACAGTCACACTAGGTAATAGATTGTATCTGTGAAAGGCAGTTTTATCTCCTCAAGAGTTGATTCCAAGTGCACTCTCTGCAAATGAGCACCCAGAGAACTGAGGACACAGCCATGCATCACTGTGTGAGATGCACAGAGGGAAATTCATGGTGAGGCTGACACTCACCTGCCTGAAGGAGGGTTGGCGAGCATCAGTGGGCACTGAGTGAAGGACACTGGGTGTCCCTGAAAGCGGGCAACACCAGGAGCAGTTACAGGTGGACATTTGGGCTTGTTTTCCGGGCTGTTTTCTCTTCATGTCACAGTTTCCCTTAGGCAAGGTCTCTGGTTTCCTGATTTTCTGCTCACCTCTGAATTTGGAGTTAGAAACATTTATTGTAAAGACAGACAATGCCCCCTTGTGGACAAGAGGCAGAGTCATTTTCAGACCCCCTTGTGCCCAATCCAGTGAATAATCAAACCTTCTAACCCTTGTAGTTGAATGTAACCAGAGGCTGTGCTGGACCCAACAGTGTGGCACTGCCCCACAGAGCTCAGTTTCTAACCTGGCCAGCTGCAGAACACAGGCCTGCTGGGCAGGGGTCACCAGCGTGTATGGACCCAATACCAGGGAACAGAGGTGCCTAGTGGTGATGGTGATTGACTTGGCATAAACCCAAAGAGCCAGGGGTAGGTTACATCACACAGAAGCAGAGGGACCCACAGTTCTGTGTGGATGTCCAGGCTGATGACAAAACCACACCAAAGGGACATGGAATGTTTATCACACACATAGTTGAAATCTCTGGGAAGAACAGGAAGAGTGCTTTAGCAAGGCAACCATACTTTGATGGAGCATGAATAAGAGACTTGCTGAGGGTTCTTATGTTGTGGAGGTGTATGTGAGGGGAACCTGCTTTAGGGGATTGTGTGGTTTCAGTCTCCTAGTGGTATCTAAATAGGAGACCTAGACTATTATCAGATTCTCTGTGGGAGTGGATGAAGAAGAGGCAGAAATTAGACTTCTTTTGACCCCAGTCAAATATAAAATAATAAAAATGGTGAATACCTATTTCACTTAAAAATGATAAAAATGAGTAAAAATCAGATGCCATAATGTGTAGTCAAATGTCAAATGAACAAAATAACATGTCTACAGAAAAAAAAAAAAAAAAACTAAGGAATATCAATTGCAAGAAAGCAATTGATGTTGATAATGATGGTGATGATGATGAAGATGATAATGACGATGTTGATGATTATGATGTTATCTTCATGAAGTCAGTGATGGTGATAACAATGATGGTTATGGTGATGATGAAGATGAGGGTGATGACAAATTTGGATTGAGTCAGTTGTCTTGGTTTAATGTAACAACATTTCTCTGACTTGCCATCACCATGTTCCTCCACTCAGGAGTGTCCTGTCTTCCCTGCCAGTGTTGAGAGGTTTTATAACTGCAGCCCAGTGCGAGTGAGTCAGTTTGTGGTCATAGGAGTAATGATCTGAAAGTTTTCTAAATCCTAGTCACCTGGACCTTTGACCTCATTACCCCACGTAACAGAGACACTGAAAATGTGAGTGGTTAACAAAGATTCCACTTTTTCAAATGGCATGTTTCTTATTTCTCTTGATCTCTACCTGCAGAATCTTTAACATGCCTATCTTTAAGAAACTCCTGTTTTCTAAGGTAATATAAACTATCTCTACCATGTCCTGTGCCTCCTTGAGGGTCCTCTCTTAAAAAGTTATTACATTAATATGTCCAGTCAACTGTGTTCATGAAAATAAGGCATAGTTGTCTATGTGACTCTGAGCCCAGAATCTTCCCCTTACTCATTTGCAAAGTGTCTGCTCCAGTCCCTTGGTCTGCTGTAACCAATACACATAGATAATGGAGGCTGATGTTTTCTGGGGAGATCTTTGGGAAAAAAATACCTAATAAGGGATCCATTAACATATTGATGCATTAGACTTTGTTAAAATTAAAGAATTACCCCCCAAATATCCATTAAACCAATAAACATGTAGATGAGAACTTGCAGCTATATTTTAAAATTTAATCTCTGATGGAAAAAAAAATGTTTATTATACATTAGGAACATTATATGTTGTGTGGAAGATCCCATCACCCTCTGGCCATAGAGATTACCCCCATAAACAAGACTTAGAAAGGCTCAGAGTGGGGGTTTCTTGTGAAAATAGAAGTTCCCTTGCCTGTGAGCTAATCTGTACTTAGAATTCTCTTCATTCTCCGCTCCCTGAACAATGACATTCCTGACATCACTAGATGGAGGAGACAGGTCAGTTAAGCCACTGCTATAATCATTTCAACAAATGTAGAATTACAAGTTGTAAACCTACATATTTATTTTATATTTCTAATCTCTTTCATGTAACAAAGCGATTTTCTCAGCTGTGATTAGTTTATGGAGTTTCTGCAATGTGCAAAGAGCTTGTGTTAGGGAGCAGTTTTCACAGGGGCCTTAAGGGGGGGTGTTCCAACATCAAGGATTTCAAGGATTCGAGGTGTCCCTCACTGCTGTAGCTTAGTGGGCTGATTTCAGGCTGTGAATCAAAGGCTGCCAGTTGGATTTCCAATAAAGGCACATGCCTGGGTTCTGGGCCATATCCCCTGTAGGGTGTGTGGGAGAGGCAACCACACATTGATGCTTCTCCACATCTTTTTATCCTTCCCTTCCCTTCTCTAGAAATAAATAAATAAAATCCTTAAAAAAAGATTAAGAATGGCCTAAATGCCTGTGCTTGGGAGGACATTACTGGAAACAAAATGGCATCATGAATTAAGAAACAAGATGCTGAGAATGACTATCCTCTATTTCTGAATGTGTTGGCCAAGATAGATACTGTCTGTATGGTTTTGTAATATTATTTTTTGTAATTAATTATATACAGGTGTTTTGTTATTCAGATACTGCCCCCAAAATGGTAATCATTTTACAGTCCAATTTAAAGATACTTGAGAATTCAAAGTGTTACCCCTCATCTAACCAAACTTCTGTTTATGCTCAGAAAGGTGAGGCTCACCATTGATCCTATTCCAATGGGTCTCATAATCCAGGTGATCCTCTATATCAGAATCACAGGTTGAGTGATTTCAAAAGAAAAGATGTTCCTACAGAGGTCCCAGAGTGACCTGGGCATTGGGCTTTAGTGCCTTCCCACATTTAGGGTAAAGGCTGTCCCACATTAAATTACACTTCTAGGTGTAAGGCCAATCTTGCCCTGGGTTATGGGGGATCACCGTTTTCTCCACAAATAGGCTGAGTTTCTGGGGAAGGCAGAGCTCTGGTCTATGATCCTGAAGAAGAAGAGAGCACTGGGTCTCCTCTTGTGCCTGGTAACATCCCCACAGGGTGAGTGTCTCAGATTCAGACACTAATGTGGGAGGTCCTGCCTGACCATTGAAGCCGTGCAGGGTACCAGTGTGACAATCATGCTTGATGGCCTTGGAACTGCAGCAACCGCATGAGCTTTGGTTCTGCCTCCAGCATCCAGGGCACACGTGTTCCTCTTGAAACTCAGGCCTGTGTCCCTGGACTTGGAAATATCCTTGAGACTCCTCTGTGACCCTCATATTACACTTTTTCCTTGAATTACCCCAAACCTTCTTTCTGTCACAGTCTATTATTTCCTCAGATACACACTGTAGAGGCAGGGTATGCGCCTCTGTCCCAGGAGCACAAGGTTGAGATAAGTGTGACCCAGTCTCTGTCAGACCCAGAGTTCCATCAGCCCTGACCCATTAAACAGGCTGGGTCTCCATGTTCCACATACTCTTCATCCTGCTGCTTCCAGAATGGATGGGAGACCCTGACAAAGGACCGTGAGAAACACTATGGTAATTGTTACTGTTGTTCTATCTTAGCACAGCCTCTGTTCACCAGTGCCTCATGTTCATTTCAGGTGACCACATGTTGTCTCCTTTAACCTGAGTTTTTGTCTGCCTTCCCTGTGCTGTGCCCTGTCCTTCCTGTTCAGGAAAATACTGAGAATACCTGTTTGCAATCAATTGAATTATTGTGTAAATGGGAGAGATGGGATGGGAAACTCAATAAGGAAGATGTGCTCTAGCCTTGCCAGAAAATACCATTCCCCTTAAAAAGGAGAGAAAACAGACAGATGCAAGAAGACAGATGAGTCTTGGAGACACAATGCCCAGAGAAATGATCCACTCTCAGCATCACAATGGCTGTGTTCATTCACATCTGTGAGAACCTGGAGTGGCCAAGGACATGGAGACAGAGCACAGAATGCGGTGGCTGGAGCAGGGGCAGGAAGCAGGGAGTTATTATTTAATGGGCACCAAGCCAGTTTGGGAAAATGAGCATTTCTGGATATGGAAGGTGAGAGTGGTTGCACAACTGTCTGAGTGTGCTTAACGTCACTGTGTCCGCTTAAAATATGTTAGCACAGTGAGTGTTTGGGGCAATGACCTCAGGAGGGTTATGACTGCCCAGTACATGTTTCCAGGGAAGTGGAATTTGGGAACAAGGGAAGCCTGGTCCAGAGTCTTTGACCACAGAGGTTGCTGGGCTGAGACCAGTGTGTGACGTGGGTGTGTAGGGACAAGGGCGATGGGTGAGTCATGCATTGAGAGGCCTGCAGGACATTACAAGAGCCTGGTGCCTCTTCAAGTGAGATATGAAGTGGGTGGCACAACATTGGAGCCCAACACACTCTGATGCTGAGTGTCACCAGGAAGAGGGGTGGGGTTGCACGATTGTCCCTGATGTCCACCACACACAGGACACTCCTGCACAAAATGGACCCTCCCTTCTCCAGAGACATTTTTGTCCCCATGAATTTCCACTTTGCAATGTCCTCCAAGCAGGTAACCAGTATTTCCTTTTGCTCTCACCTGGTGTGAGAGTGAGAAAAATGACAAGACCTGCAACAAGATCCATGTAACCTGGCATCAGAGTCTTTAAAGCTCCTTGAGAATGAAGGCACCTAGACACCCAAATGCTCACCAGAATGTGTCTCAAAGCTGCATCAAAATAACATATGAGGGAAGGGAGGACATGTCCAGTCTGAATGCCCTCTGGCAAAGGGAGCCTACACATTGTTAGGCTGGACAGAGCCATAATCGGGCTCAGTTATCCTTCTACATGATGGTGCAGAGGACAGGCAAGGGTTACATAGCACAGGGTCATCTGGGGAACAGGTGTCTTCAAACTGGAGATGTTCTCACTGCTTCTCTCCTTTGACGTTCACCTCCATTTCCTTTATGCTGGTCACACTGGACAGTGCCCAGAGCTCCTCACAGGTGTCCTCCAGAACTTTCAGAACAGTTGGGGCATTCCAATCAAAGATGCCACCTGGACACCACATGGCTGCACTAACTCCTCACTCACAGCTCCTGTGAACAAAGGGGGAGATTTTGTAAGTCATTTGTCACCAGAGCAAACCTCACATATGTTCCATGTACGTCCTCAGTTTCTGAGATGCACTGCAGGCTTCTCTGTGCCCTATAAAATAATGGTAATTTAGAGGAGATTTTCTGTTTATGGGTTGTGTGAGAATTGGTGAAGTAAATCAGGTTTTAAGCATTTACCAGGCTGTTAAATCCCATCATATGTTTCACTTCGGTTTAGTCATTTGATGCAAAGTACAACTACCCTGCATTTGGCTTCCCTCCATCTGTCACCTTGGCTCATCATGGACTCACAACCCCCTTCCCACAACATCAGTCTCCAATCCCCTGACCAGGGTCTCAGATGAATGCAGGGATGGCAAGTTCCCAACTGATCTGTATGACCAGAAAACAGGCCCCATTGTCCTCACACATCTCAGAATGCCTGCTGACCCAGAGTCATTGCCTCTATGTCACTGGGAGACAGTGACTCCAGGGTCTCAGCACCCCATGTGGTTGAGGAACTTGGAAGGCCTCCTGACTGGGTCACTTGTGTGAAGGGGTTTCACAGCCCTGGGAGAAGTGAGATTAAAAAAAGGGCACATCATGCCTAACACCTGTCTCAGCTGCAGGGCTTTGACTGGACACTGGGCAGCAGGTCCTGAGCAGCATGGCCCATTTTTTGGAGCAGGACTGGGGCAGAGGTGGCACCTAAACCACCACCTGCAGGCCCAGGGGCCTCCACCAGGACAAGGAAAAAACTTTTTGATTTCACTCTTATTTTCACATCAAAGTTTACATCAACTGTTATTTTCTTTATAAAATTGTGATTTTCCAACCTGACAACAACAAATTTACTTCATGTGATATATTTGGCCTTGGGCAGATGTTTGGGCGTGATGTCAATCTGTTTTAATATCCATTTGAGTAATGCATAAAACTAAAAGACTATGGTCTCTCATCCAGTCCAGGTTCAATGTTTAAATGTGGAAAGAAAGACTGTCCACTGTCATGATTCAAAGTTGTTTCATAACCCAACTACACTCCCATCCCTGACCCACAGTATGGAGTCTGAGAGAAGAAATGTGCTCAGGGACCAGAAGGACACGGGGCAGTGACCCAAGTCTCTCCTGAGTTATGAGAACAGAGTCCCCCACATGCAAATATCCTTCTCACATCCAGTTGAAATTGTCCCCTGGGTCGTGGAGGCTCACAGCTGTCTCCTGAGAGGGGACTGAGGTTTCTCGAGAAGGCAGAGCTGTGCTCTAGAGAAGATGAGACTGCTGGGTCTCCTCCTGATCCTGGTGACAGTCCCCCTGGGTGAGTGTCTCAGATGTCAGACTGAGTTCTATGGGATGGTGGCAACTTCACATGACTGACAGGGTCTGATGTCCCTTGTCCACAGGTGTCCTGTCCCAAGTGAAGCTGCAAGAGTCGGGCCCAGGACTGGTGAAGCCCTCACAGACCCTCTCCCTCACCTGCACTGTCTCGGGATTCCCTTTAGCAATATATAGCATACACTGGACCCGCCAGGTTCCAGGGGAGGGGCTGCAGTGGGTTGGTGCTATGTGGAGTGCTGGAAGTACAGAGTACAATCCAGAACTGAAATCTCGAGTCAGCATAACCAGAGACACCTCCAAGAGCCAAGTTTATTTGGCACTGAGCAGTGTCACAACCAAGGACACAGCCGTCTATTACTGTGGGAGAGACACAGTGAGGGGATGTCAGTGTGAGCCCAGACACAAACCTCCCTGTGGGAGGAAGGAAGGATGGCCTGCAGGGGCCACCCAGAGCAACACGACGCCCTGCCCTCTCACCAATCATAGAGAACAGCCCCGGGGGCAGGTGTGGACCTGGTGGGGAAGGAAGCAGCTTCCTCCTGGGAGCCGAGGTTTCCTCTCAGAGCTCACAGCTGCATCCAGGGACCCTACCTTCCTCTCTGTGAATCTGATTTCTCAACTTTTCACTGAAGACAATAAACAAGAAAGCACATATTTTGTAGAAGACAGGATGAGGGTCCCAGGGACTTAGGGACCAAGGGGGGCATGCTCAGATCTGCATCCCAGAAGTGATGTCAGTTGTACAGAGTGAGTCCTGTAGTTTGGTGGCAGCTGCATGGATCTCAACCTTAGTAGCCAGCAGCTGGGGGAGGAATGCAGGGAACTGACATCTTCTCTTCTGGAAAAGGAACCTGTGACCAGGGCTGGCAGTGCAGAGTCTGTGCTCTTGAACACGCTTGTCTTGAATGCATTGGCTGCACTAGGATGGGGAAGGGAGGGTGTGTGCCTTAGTGTATATTGTCTAGGTGTTATCACTGTTGGAATCTGCTCTGGAGTCAATTCTTCTTCATCGTCAGTGTTCCAATAGGATCACCCCCAGTCCAAGCAGAACTTTTAAAAACAATTTCTGCATTCTGACTAGGACTCATTCCATTGTAGCTCTTCATGCCCTCACACTGGAATTGAAGTCCCATCTGCCCTTCTGTGTTGTGAAGAGAATTACACATGATATCTACACTTGACACAAACCACATGCACGTGGTGCTTGTTAACCCCAGGTGCAGTGATGGGCAGCTGACATCTGGAACCCTGCATCACAGGATGCTTCTTTGGAAAGGAAGCTCACTGTTCCCCTCCCACCAGCTCTGGGGAACCACCACACTGCCCTCATCAGCTGCGTCCGGACTGTCTGAGAGTCCTGCTCTAAGAGGGACTGTGTGGTGTTCCCTCAGCTGTGTCTGTGTCCCTTCACTCACCACAGTGACCTCAGGGTTCATCTCTGTATGTGTTACAGGATTGCCCTTTGATTATGTTGTAAAAGTAGAAAAAAAAAAAGTAAGTGAAATCCAGTGTGCATCTGAGGTTAAAAAGAAAAAAAAAATACTTAGGAAACAGAGATTCAGGCAGAAGCCTAAACACTGCCCTGAGTAGGGGTGAAGGTTTGGGGTGTTTGTGAGACAGGGAGGGATGAAGGTACAGGACTAGAGGGAGGGACTTCTATCCCTGAAGACAAGCTAAGTTGGTCTTTAGCTGCACGTGGGGGTGCAAATTTGAAGGCAGTCTGCCATTTTCAGTCCAGCAGTCAGGATACATCTTCCCTGTTATCTGTGCAAGCAGGATAACAGGATACATCTTATCTGTTATCTGTGCAAACACTGTGAAACACAGTGTTGGGGACCAGTGCAAAAGTGACTATGCTGAGTCCACACCCTGCACAGGTTGGAGAAGGAAGATGTGCCAGGTGGTTTGTCTGGAATGGCTGTACCCACTCTATTGTAACATGGCCCCTCTCCTGTCAATTTGTCACAGTAAGAACCCTTCACATGTGATGTGTTCACCACAAACCCCTGATGGAAAAACACATTGTGACTCATTCCAGGCTTGAGCTCCACAGAAGACCCCACCTCAAGATGGAAAGTTCCAGGCAGGGAACCCCTCTTCCTAAGTTCCTGCCCCAACTCTACAAACACCATCCTGCTGCCTGTGTCCATGAGCTATGCTGATTCAGAGATGTCACCTCCAGGGTCACACAGTGCTGGTCCTCCCTGATGGCTTAGTGCACATGTTCATGACATACACTTACTGAAATGATAGAGATTTATGTGATTTATCATATTTCTGTGAAGAGTTCCTGAGAAAGAGTGTTTACATGATTCAGTTGCCAAGTGTGATAACACATGACAACAGCATCTACACAGAGGATAAACATGCAGTGCCTGAACTGACTTGGTGGCACACATACCTGACACGTGCTTGACAAACCCAACACAGGTTTGAGGTGTTGTGAAAATGTGGATGTTCTCAGTGCTCTCCTAGGTAGGAGCCACCTGTGACATTCCCCAGAGAGTGAAAACAAAACAGATGCTTGTGTCTGTGCCTGGAACTTACAAGAACTCAGGGCCCATGGGGCTGCTGGATTTGAGGACATGGATCCCACAGGTGGAACATCACGCAGCTCCTCCATGACTGACCAGAGAGAAGACAATCTTTTTTTTTTTTTTTTTACTTTTTTTTTATTTCAATCATTGTTCAAGTACAGTTTTCTGCCCCCTACTCCCGTTTCAGCCCCTCCACCCAACCCTCCCCCCTTCCCCCCATTACCCCCCACCCTTAGTTTTTGTCCATGTGTCCTCCTAATTTGTTCCTGTAATCCCTACCCATTCCCCCCTGAAATTCCCTCTTCTCTCCCCTCTGGCCACTGTCAGACTATCCCCTATTTCAGTGTCTTTGGTTATATTTTGCTAGTTTTTTGTTTTGTTTTGTTTTGTTGTTTAGATTCCTGTTAAAGGTGATATCATCAGAAGACAATCTTGAAAAGGAATCTGAATAATGACCAGCAGGGCCTCAGTTCTTACCTGTGGTGCCTTGATCCATGCAGCAATGTCAATGAGGGCCAAATAGAGACCCAGGTGACGGATCAGATGGTGACTCCTGCAGTGACTGACAGGTGTAGCTGTGGGTCACTGAGAACTGGGAAACAGTGGATCTGTTTCTGTGTGGGATGCTGGGGTGTGGATCCTCAAGGCAGGTGGTAGAAGGGAAGACAACCAGCAGAATGGACAATCAAGAGAGAGTGAAAACCTAGGCTGTGCCTCACAGAGCTGTCACCTAACAAGCCCCACTCAGGCCTAGAACCTATGTGGAGACCCAGCCATGCAGTAGAAAAATGAGAGAAAGGAGACTTCAACAATGTTACCATGAAAAACATCAGTGTGTGTGTGTGTGTGTGTGTGTGTGTGTGTGTGTGTAAGATTGACTATTAGAAATGTGGTGGGATTAGGGCCTCATGCAGTGTCCTCAGATGGGACCTTCAAACAGAGGAATCTGAGGACACCAGAGGCCTCCAAAGGCCCCAAGAACTTCCATACTCAGAAGTGTTGGCTGAGTCAGTGCATCAGGCAGCTCCAGGAAATGGGCTCCTTGGTGGCTCATAGAGCCCTTGTTTGGAGGCTCCCTGCAGAGTTACTGGGGTTTAGTAAGATCAGTTCTCTGTTCCTAGAAATGTCACAGCACATGGTGTCCATATGGGAGTATCCTGAAGTCAGTGTCCAGTCATGAGAGTTTTGTGCCCTCTGAACCCAGACAGGACCCTCCCCTGCAGGGTGCAGGTGGGGGAGCAGGGGGCACCTAGGACTCAGGAGGGCTGCTGCCCCAGGAGAAGATGGAGAGGGAGCCACGGGAGTAGTTTCTCTGAGGACCTATATCTTACTCTTCTGAAAAATCATGTAAAAATAACATTGGACTTCAGACAACTGTACTTATCCTATTCCCTCAGAGCATTTAGCAAACTCAATAAGACATGGAAACTATAGACCATGAGAATACTTGTGTGGTTACTTTATATCCAAATTGTAAGAAGCTGGGGCAGGGGTGGTTTTATTAACTCACTAGGGACAGCATTTTGGAGACACACTGATCCAGGAAGAACACATGCAGGTACCATGGCCAGATTGGTACCACTGGTCCCTGTGTCACTGAAAGGTGGGCTCACAACGAGGAGCATGCCCTGTGGTGGCTTCTTTCTCAGTGAGAGGAGCTATTTCAGCACAGAGCTCAGGGACCTGTCAGGGGATACATGTCCTCTGCAGTGGATTAGGAATTAGTCCATCAGACTCCCCTTACACATGGTCCTTGTGTCCTCTAATTATCTCAGGTTGGGTAAGGACTTCAACCTTTCAACAACCTTCCTCAGGACAATGGAAATGAGAAGTGGACTAGGTTAAATGAGAGTTTGTCTTTGCCCTGAGAGACTCACCCACACCCACACCCTCCCCTACAGAAGCCCTTACAGCACAGTCCCTCACCATGGACTAGAGCTGGAGAGCCCTCTTCCTGGTGGCAGTGGCTACAGATAAGGGGCTCCTTAGATCCTGGCTCTGGGAAGGGACAAGAGAGTCTCAAGATGGATTTCCACACACTCCACCCTCTTCTCCACAGGTGTCTACTCCAAGGTGCGGGTGGAGCAGTCTGGGGCTGTGGTGAGGAAGCCTGGGGCCTCAGTGGAGTTCTCCTTCAAGGCTTTTGGATACATGATCACCAGCTAAGCTACGTTCTGGGTGAGAAAGGTCCCAGGAGAGGGCTTCTGATACATTGTCCAGCTGAACAGAAAGACTGGGAAGCCCATGTATGCCCACAGCTTCTCATAACAATTTGTTTCCTGTATGGAAACCTCTGCCCCAGAATTGCTTATCTGCATGCAAATGGTCTGAAGTCATGGTCACAGCCATGCATTACTATGCAAGTGACACAGTGTGATGACCCACAACCTCAGTGTGTCAAAAACACTGAGAAGTCAGGCAGCTTGGCTGGGCTGAAGGGATGACAGGGTGATAGACCTCCTGACTTCCTGAAACACTGTCAGGAATCTGAAACCAGAAACGTTGCTGTCAGAGGCACATCAGTCTCAGGGAAAGTTTGCAAGAGACCAGATTCACTATGAGAGAGATACAGGGAATACACTCCTGAATCAACCCCTTTTATGTTTGGTGGCTGTGCAGGGAGCACATTTGGATGCCCCTTGTCCTCTGAATTGAGCACTTCATTGAGACCATCTTAGAAGCAGTGGTCAGGGTCACCTTTGGGGATTCAAATGAGGTTTCTTCCTACCAAGTTCTAGGACATTATTTTATTTCTGAACAATGGAATTGTGCTTGGGGAAAAGTAAGTACATAAGGGAAGGGGAGATTTCTATGTTCTTCCTTCTGGCCAAGCATCACAGAGATGACCATTGGCAGCAAAGTCAAGGGTTGATCAGTATTCCAGATCCCAACACTATTACATCTCAACATTCTTTCTGTCTTTGTTCATCATGAGATAATAAGGACTCTAGTCATCTGAGGCAACAGCCCTGTGAATGTCCCTGTTCCTGAGCCACTACTGATGCCATCTTTCAGCAGAGAGAAGGGTGGGGGCATCATTGACAATGGAAGACCCACATCCAGCCCGCAATATGTTCCCATGTTAACTGAAGCACTTATCACACATTTAGCACTGCAATCTACACACATTTATCCTGGTCCATTCTGGGCATCAGAGAGAATGTGTCATCTCAAAGGAACTGCATAGACCATCTATGGTAATTCACCCACATGCACAGTATCCCCTTTCCTATTCTGAACATCGATGTAATCGGTACAATGGGTTCACGTTCAGTGGATGCCCGTCGTGCATGGCCATGTTGACAGGCTTCATGAGTCACACACAGACATAAATAGGGACTGTGATAGAGAGAAGATAGTTCCTCTGAAATTAACTATCAAAGAAACAGGGGCCTCAACACAAACCTTCTCCTGCTCCTGGATGAAAGCTACCTCACAGGACCACATAAACACAGGTCCTGATGATGAGCAGTATGCTGAACTGGCAATGGTAAACACTTTAATATAAAGTTAGTCCACCAGCTCCAGTAATCGGATGTTATCTGAATGACTTATTTATCCTCTAATCAATGGGTAAATAAAATAATGCTCTTCATGTCAATTATGCTTTTATTTATAGCTGTTATTTTCTATTAGTGTCTTGCCTCAAGGTTTTCCATAATCTGAGTTCTAAAATCTCAACATACATACTCCCCACTTTCTACATAAATCTTCCACTAAGCAAACCTAGTCATGACTGAGTTTCTTCAGTGTCATAACTGTTTGAATCTGCTTTTAACCCTGAAGTTAGGAAATAAAAACAGAAATGAGGCAGTGAAAATGCTGCACACTCAGGACAAAACTCCCCTAAAGAAACATGTCCCAGGTAGTACTGTCTACTTCTCTGAAGAGTTGACACTTCTGTACTCTAGGGATCCACACAGATGTTCCACTTCCTCCCATACTGGGTCCATGTCTTCTAGGGTCACACTCACTCTTTAGTTGGTACTCTGATCGCCGTGTAGAGGAACTAGGGGCAGATGGAAGTTTCCATGACCTGAACTGGAACCTCCTGCACTTTTAATGCTTCCTGTGGTCATAAGCATTTAATTTCCTCGTTGCATTTATTGTGCATTTCAAAAGCATATCTCATTTTAAATACCTCTGTTTTATGAATATTTACTCTCCTTGGTCATGTACACTTCTCATGGACCTGTTGGGCCAGTGAGTATGGCGCAGGGTCAAATGTGGGAAGTAATTGTTGACAGACAAACACCGTTAGACATGCCAAATGGTGGGACCATGGCATTCATGTCACCATCCAATTCCAGAACTCCCTATATAGCAGGAGGACATCCAAATAGGGCCCCTCTGGTCATGAAAAGCAGCCCAGCCCTGACCCTGAAGCTCTGGGACAGAAGCCCTGCTTAGCATGCCGAGGTGTCCCCAGTTCCTGGTCAGGGCAGAACATGGACCTCTCACCATTCAGTTTGGGCTCAGCTGGGTTTTCCTTGTTGCAATTTTAAGAGGTAATTTATGGAGAACAAGAGACACTGAGTATGCGAGTTGATATGACTGAGAAGAAAGGTGGAAATGTGACCATTTCCAGACAAAGAAGACTTTGTGTTTACAGGTGTCCAGTGTGAGGTGCATCTGGTGGAGTCTGGGGGACTTGGTGAAGCATGGGGGGGGGGTCTCTGAGACTCTTCTGGAAAGCCTCTGGATTCACTTTCAGTGGCAAGTATATGAAATGAATCTGCCAGGCTCCAGGGAAGGGGCTGGAATAGGTCTCACACATCACTATTTCTAGTGGTGATAGCACATACCAGGCCAATTCTGCTAATGGTCAATTCACCATCTCCAGATAAATCACCAAGAATGAGCTTTACCTGGAAGTGAACAGCCTCAGAGCAGAGCACACAGCCTTGTGTTACTGCATGAGAGGCTCAGTGAGGGAACTTCGTGTGGGACCAGAAACACACCTCCAGCAGGGGTGGGGGTGGGGCCATTGGAGGGGGGGTGAGCATCCTGAACACAGGGACAATCGTAGGAGAATTTGCAAGTAGAGTTTTGGTCTGTTTCACTGTGTCATTTCTTTTTCCTGTAACAGTTTCCCTCAGGCAACCTCTCTGCTTTCCTGACTGTATGCTCACCTCTGAATTCTCTGAGTCAGAAATGTCTATTATAAAGACAGAAAAGCAGGAAAGCCCTCCAAAATGGGATTGGGTCTTGGTTTGTAAATCTCACCCCTCGTTTTTAGCAACTCCAGGGACAGCCCAGGTCTTTTATCATAAATCAGCAAAAAAAAAATATTCTCTGAATATCCCTGAAGGCTTTATATATACCAGTTGTCTTATTCATCTCAATATTACTCAGTTATGCCTCACTATGGTCTATGTAGTTAGAAGACAAACTCAAATGTGGGCGCCAGTTGATGTAATCAGAGAATGGGAAGATTCCAATGGAAAAGTAGTGCTAAACAATGTGCTGGCCTCCTTACAAGTCTTATGGTTCTTAGGCACCCTAATTGCATTCATTGTCTCTGCTATAGTTGCTGAAGCTACTGTGGCCATGGCAACCACTGCCCTCGTGGACTCACTTCAGACTGCTCATACTGCTGATGTTCCCTTAACCAATTCCACCTTAGAAATGCTCCAGCAGGCCCAGCTTGATCAAGAGATACTGACTCACCTTTCTGCAGTTGAATCAGCCCTCATTTGGACTGGCGAATGCCAGGAAATGCTAGTGACCCATCAGCAGCTGACCTGTGACCCTGATTTCTTCAAACTGTGTGTCATCCCACTCCAGTGGAACTCCAGCCAATACTTGTGGAGTGATACTCAATATCACCTAAGAGACCAATTACAAGAGACAAATTAATAAATTGCAACTGGAATTATGCCAGCAGTTGCAGGACATTTAAGACTAAACTAAGCAGGGGATTTTTCAAACACTCCATGATAATTTAGGCTAGCTAACCCCCCCAAAAAATCGGCTTGGTGGACTCAACCTGAGACCTGGATCACTAGAGCTGCTGGTTGTTCACTGATTTTTTTTTTAAATTTTATTTTAATCATTGTTCAAATACAGTTTTCTCCTTCTTACTCCCAATCCAGCCCCTCCTCCCACCCCTCCCCACTTCCCTCCCATTACCACCCTCCCCTTAGTTTATGACCATGTGTCCTTTAAGTTTGTCCCCCTGAATCCTTCCCAATGTCCCCTTAAATTCCCTCTACTCTCTTCTGTGGGCACTGTCAGCCTGACCTCTATTTCAGTGTCTTTGGTTATATTTTCCTTGTTTATTTGTTTTGTTGCTTAGGTTCCTGTTAAAGGTGAGATCATATGGTATTTGTTTTTCACTGCCTGGCTTGTTTCACTTAGCATAATGCTTTCCAGCTCCATCCATGCTATTGCAAAGGGTAGGAGCTCCTTCTTTCTTTCTGCTGCATAGAATTCCATTGTGTAAATGTACCATAGTTTTTTGATCCATTCATTTACTGATGGGCCTCTAGGTTGCTTCCAGCACCTAGCTATTGTAAATTGTGCTGCTATGAACATCAGGGTGCAAAGGTTCTTTTGTATTGGTATTTTAGTGTTCTTAGGATAGAGTCCCAGCAATGGAATTGCTGGGTCAAAAGGCAGATCCATTTTTAGTTTTCTGAGGAAGTTCCATACTGCTTTCCATAGTGGTTGTACCAGTCTGCAGTCCCACCAGCAGTGCAATAGGGTTCCCTTTTCTCCACAACCTCTCCAACACTTGTTGTTTGTTACTTTGTTTATGATGGCCATTCTGTCTGGTGTGAAGTGGTATCTCATTGTGGTTTTAATTTGCATCTCTCTGATAGCTAGTGATATTGAACATCGTTTCATGTGTCTTTGGATTTTCCGTATGTCCTCCTTGGAGAAGTGTCTGTTCAAGTCCTTTGGCCACTTTTTAATTGTGTTCCTTGTCTTCTTAGAGTGCAGTCGTGTAAGTTCTTCATATATTTTGGATATTAAACCCTTGTCTGAGATATCATTGGAAAATATGTTTTCCCAATTTTTCATTTCATTTCTCTTTTCATTTTGATACTGTTTTCTTTAGCTGTGCAGAAGCTTTTAATTTTGAGGAGGTTCCATTTGTTTATTCTTTCCTTTGTATCCCTTGCTCTAGGGGACAAGTCAGTAAAAAGTTTTTTCCTGAAATATCTGAGATTTCCCTACCTACATTCTCCTCTAGCACTTTAATGGTATCACATTTTATATTTAAGTCTTTTATCCACCTTGAATCTATTTTTGTATAAGGTGTAAGTCGGTGCTCAAGTTTCATTTTTTTTTGCACGTGGCTGTCCAGTTCTCCCAACACCATTTGTTGAAGAGGCTATTTTTACTCCATTTTATGTTGCTACCTCCTTTGTCAAATATTAATTGGCCATCTAGACTTGGGCTTATTTCTGGGGTCTCTGTTCTGTTCCATTGGTCTATGTGCCTGATTTTATGCCAGTACCAGGCTGTTTTGATTACTGTGGCCTTGTAGTATAGTTTAGTGTCAGGAATTGTGATCCCTCCTACTTTGCTCTTTCTCAAAATTGCAGCAGCTATCCAGGGTCGTTTATAATTCTATATAAATTTTTGAAGTGTTTGTTCTTTGTCTGTAAAATATGTCATTGGTACTTTAATAGGAATTGCATTGAATGTGTAAATTGCTTTGGGTAGTGTGGACATTTTGATGATATTAATTCTTCCAATCCATGAACACGGTATATGTTTCCATTTGTTTGTGCCTTTCTTCATTTCTTTCCTGACTGTTATATAGTTTTCTGAATACAGGTCTTTTACCTCTTTGGTTAGGTTTATTCCTAGATATTTTATTTTTTGTTTTGCTATTTCAAATTGGATTTTTTTTCTTGATCTCTTCTTCTGCTTTTTCATTGTTGGTGTACAGAAATGCCTTTGATTTCTGGATATTGACTTTGTATCCCGCTCTTTTGCCAAATTCATTTATTAGGTCAAGCGGTTTTTTTGGTGGAGTCTATAGGATTTTCTGTGTACACTGTCATGTCACCTGCGAACAGTGACAGTTTTGTTTCCCCCTTTCTGATTTAGATGCCTTTTATTTCTTTTTCTTGTCTGATTGCTGTGGCTAAAACTTCCAGTACTATATTGAATAGAAGTAGTGAAAGTGGACATCCTTGTCTTGTTCCTGATCTTAGTGAAAAAGATTTTAATTTTTGCCCATTGAGTATGATGTTGGCTGTAGGTCTCTCGTATATGGCCTTTATTATGTTGAAGAGTGCTCCCTCTATTCCCATTTTGCCGAGTGTTTTTATCATAAATGAGTGCTGTACCTTATCACATGCTTTTTCTGCATCAATTGATATAATCAAGCGGTTTTTGTCTTTGTTTTTGTTTATGTGATGTGTTACATTTACTGACTTGTGAATATTGAACCATCCCTGCATCCCTGGGATGAATCCCACTTGGCCATGGTGTATGATCGTTTTAATGTATTGTTGGATGCAGTTTGCCAGTATTTTGTTGAGGATTTTAGCGTCAATGTTCATCAGTGATATTGACCTGAAGCTTTCTTTCTTTGTCGTGTCTTTATCTGGTTTAGGGATTAGGATGATGTTGGTCTCATAAAAAGAGTTTGGGACACTCCCATCTTTTTGGATTTTTTAGAATAATCTGTGAAGGATAGGGGTTAGCTCTTCCTTAAATGCTTTGTAGAATTCTCCTGTGAAACCATCTGGTCCAGAGCTTTTGTGTGTTGGGAGGGTTTTTTTTTTTTTTTTTTTTTTTTTTACTGCTTCAATTTCTTTTGTTGCTATTGGTCTGTTCAGGCTTTCTGCTTCTTTTTCATTGAGTTTTGGAAGATTATATTTTTCTAGAAATTTGTCCATTTCACCTACGTTTTCAAATTTCTTGGCGTACAGTTTTTTGTAGTAATTTCTTACAATGATTTGTATTTCTGTGGTAGCTGTTGTAATCACTCCTCTTTCATTTCTGATTGTGTGTATTTGGGTCTTCTCCCCCTCTCTCTCTCTCTCTGTCTCTGTCTCTCTCTCTCTCTCTCTCTCTCTTTTTTTTACTGGGACTGCTTTATACTTTTTATTTTATTTTATTTTTTTCAGTTGTATTTCTTTATTTTAATCATTGTTCAAGTACAGTTTTCTCCCATTCCAGCTCCCCTACTCCCATTCCAGCCCACCCACCCAACCCACCCCCCTTCTCCCCATTACCCCCCACCCCTAGTTTTTGCCCATGTGTCCTCCAAATTTGTTCCTGTAATCCCTACCCATTCCCCCTGAAATTCCCTCTTCTCTCCCCTCTGGCCACTGTCAGACTATCCCCTATTTCAGTGTCTTTGGTTATATTTTGCTAGTTTTTTTTGTTTGTTTTGTTTTGTTGTTTAGATTCCTGTTAAAGGTGATATCATGTGGTATGTGTCTTTCACTTCCTGGCTTGTTTCCCTTAGCATAATGATTTCCAGCTCCATCCAAGCTGTTGCAAGGGGTAGGAGCTCCTTTCTTTCTGCTGCATAGAATTCCATTGTGTAAATGTACCATAGTTTTTGATCCATTCATTTACTGATGGGCCTCTAGGTTGCTTCCAGCACCTAGCTATTGTAAATTGTGCTGCTATGAACATCGGGGTGCAAAGGTTCTTTTGTATTGGTGTTTTAGTGTTCTTAGGATAGAGTCCCGGCAATGGAATTGCTGGGTCAAAAGGCAGATCCATTTTTAGTTTTCTGAGGAAGTTCCAAACTGCTTTCCATAGTGGTTGTACCAGTCTGCAGTCCCACCAACAGTGCACGAGGGACCCCCTTTCTCCACAGCCTCTCCAACACTTGTTGTTTGTTGCTTTGTTTATGATGGCCATTCTGACTGGTGTGAAGTGGTATCTCATTGTGGTTTTAATCTACACCTCTCTGATGGCTAGCGATATAGAGCACCACTTCATGTGTTTTCGGATTTTCGGTATGTCCTCCTTGGAGAAGTGTCTGTTCAAGTCCTTTGGCCACTTTTTAATTGGGTTACTTGTCTTCTTAGAGTAGAGTCGTGTCAGTTCTTCATATATTTTGGAGATTAAACCCTTGTCTGAGGTATCATTGGCAGATATGTTTTCCCATACAGTTGGTTCTCTTTTTATTTTGATACTGTTTTCCTTAGCTGTGCAAAAGCTTTTAATTTTGATGAGGTCCCATTTGTTTATTCTTTCCTTTATGTCCCTTGCTCTAGGAGACAAGTCAGTGAAAAAGTTTCTGCGTAAAATATCTGAGATTTTCCTACCTACGTTTTCTTCTAGGACTTTAATGGTGTCACATTTTATATTTAAGTCTTTTATCCACCTTGAATCTATTTTTGTATAAGGTGTAAGTCGGTGCTTGAGTTTCATTTTTTTGCAAGTAGCTGTCCAGTTCTCCCAACACCATTTGTTGAAGAGGCTATTTTTATTCCATTTCATGTTGCTGCTTCCTTTGTCATATATTAATTGACCGTAGAGCCTTGGGTTTATTTCTGGGCTCTCTGTTCTGTTCCATTGGTCTATGTGCCTGTTTTTATGCCAGTACCAGGCTGTTTTGATTACAGTGGCCTTGTAGTATAGTTTAGTGTCAGGTATTGTGATTCCTCCTACTTGACTCTTCTTTCTCAAAATTGCAGCAGCTATTCGGGGTCATTTATGATCCCATATAAATTGTTGAGGTGTTTGTTCTATGTCTGTGAAATATGCCATTGGTACTTTAATAGGTATTGCATTGAATGTGTAAATTGCTTTTGGTAGTGTGGACATTTTAATGATATTAATTCTTCCAATCCATGAACACGGTATATGTTTCTATATTTTTGTGTCTTCCTTGATTTCTCTCCTCAGTGTTATGTAGTTTTCTGAATACAGGTCTTTTACCTCTTTGGTTAGGTTTATTCCTAGATATTTTATTTTTCTTTTTGCTATTTCAAATGGAAATTTTTTCTTGATTTCTGCTTCTGCTGTTTCATTGTTGGTGTATAGAAATGCCTTTGATTTCTGGATATTGACTTTGTATCCCGCTCTTTTACCAAATTCATTTATTAGGTCAAGCAGTTTTTTAGTGGAGTCTATAGGATTTTCTATGTACACTATCATGTCATCTGTAAACAGTGACAGTTTTGTTTCCTCCTTTCCGGTTTGGATGCCTTTTATTTCTTTTTCTTGTCTGATTGCTGTGGCTAAAACTTCCAGTGCTATATTGAATAGAAGTGGTGAAAGTGGACATCTTTTTCTTGTTCCTGTTCTTAGTGGGAAAGATTTTAATTTTTGCCCATTGAGTATAATGTTGGCTGTAGGTTTCTCATATATGGCCTTTATTATGTTGAGGAATGCTCCCTCTATTCCCACTTTACTGAGTGGTTTTATCATAAATGAGTGCTGTACCTTATCAAATGCTTTTTCTGCATCTATTGATATGATCCTGTGGTTTTTGTCTTTGCTTTTGTTTATGTGATGTATTACATTTACTGATTTGCGAATATTGTACCATCCTTGCATCCCTGGAATGAATCCCACTTGGTCACGGTGTATGATCTTCTTAATGTACTGTTGGATGCGGTTTGCCAGTATCTTGTTGAGGATTTTAGCGTCGATGTTCATCAGCGATATTGGCCTGTAGTTTTCTTTCTTTGTTGTGTCTTTATCTGGTTTTGGAATTAAGATGATGTTGGCCTCATAAAAAGAGTTTGGGAGTCTTCCATCTTTTTGGATTTTTTGAAATAGTCTGTGAAGGATAGGTGTTAGTTCTTCCTTAAATGCTTTGTAGAATTCTCCTGTGAAACCACCTGGTCCAGGGCTTTTGTGTGTTGGGAGTTTTTTGATTACTGCTTCAATTTCTTTTGCTGTTATTGGTTTGTCCAGGCTTTCTGCTTCCATTTTATTGAGTTTTGGAAGGTTATATTTTTCTAGAAATTTGTCCATTTCATCTAGGTTTTCAAATTTCTTGGCATACAGCTCTTTGTAGTAATTTCCTACAATCCTTTGTATTTCTGAGGTATCTGTTGTAATCCCTCCTCTTTCATTTCTGATTGTGTTTATTTGGCTTTTCTCTCTTTTTTTTTTCTTGATGAGTCTGCTTAAAGGCTTGTCGATTTTGTTTATCTTTTCAAAGAACCAACTCTTGTATTCATTGATCTTTAGAATTGTGCTTTGAGTCTCTATGTCATTTAATTCTGCTCTGATCTTGGTTATTTCCTTCCTTCTGCTTGCTCTGGGCTTTCTTTGTTGTTGTTCCTCGAGTTCATGTTAGACGTAGGGTTAGGTTGTTTGTTTGAAATGTTTCTACCTTTTTTAGTTGGGCCTGTATCACTATGATCTTCCCTCTCAGGACTGCCTTGGCTGTGTCCCATAAGTTTTGGGTTGTTGTGAGTTCGTTTTCATTTGTTTCCAAAAACAGTTTGATTTCTTTTCTAATATCATTCTTGACCCATTCATTGTTTAATAGCATGCTGTTTAATCTCCATGAGTTTGAGTGTTTTGGTTTTTTTTTCCTTGGGGTTGGTTTCTAGTTTCAGTCCCTTGTGATCCGAGAAATTGCTTGGTATGATTTCAATTTTTTTGAAATTGTTGAGGCTTGTTTTGTGTCCTATCATGTGGTCAGTCTTTGAAAATGCTCCATGTACATTTGAAAAAAAAATTTGTATTTAGCTTATTTGGGATGGAGGGTTCTGTAAATATCGGTAAAGCCCAGTTCGTCTAGGGTATTGTTCAATGCCTCAATATCTTTGTTGATATTTTGTTTGGAAGATCTGTCCATTTTTGATAGAGGGGTGTTAAAATCTTCCACAATAATTGTGTTGCTGTCCATATCTTTCTTGAAGTCCTCTAATATTTTCTTTATGTATTTGGGTGCTCCTATGTCAGGTGCGTATATATTTACAATATTTATGTCTTCTTGGTGAATTCTTCCCTTGAGTATTATGAAATGACCTTCTGGCTCTGTCTTTATGGACCTTCTTTGGAAGTCTATTTTGTCAGATGTGAGTATTGCTACCCCGGCTTTTTTTTCCTGTCCATTTGCTTGGGAAATTTGTTTCCAGCCCTTTACTTTCAACCTGTGCAGATCTTTTATCCTGAGGTGGGTCTCTTGTAGACAGCATATGTGTGGGTCATGTTTTCTTATCCAATCGGCTATTCTATGTCTTTTGATTGGAGCGTTTAACCCATTTACGTTTAAGGTTATTATTGATAGGTACTTATTCATTGCCTTTTATGTACGTGTGATCCCCTCTGACTCTCTCCTTTTTTTTCTTTCCTTAAAGCAGTCCCTTCAGCATCTCTTGCAGAGCTGGTTTAGTGGAGGTGTATTCTTTTAGACTTCTTTTGTCTGAGAAGCTTCTTATTTGGCCTTCTATCTTAATTGAGAGCTTTGCTGGGTAAAGTAGTCGTGGTTGCAGGCCTCTGGTTCTCATTACTTGGATTATTTCTTGCCATTCTCTTCTGGCTTGGAGTGTTTCCATTGAGAAGTCAGCTGTTAGCCTTATTGGGGCCCCCTTGTATGTGACTTCCTTTTTCCCCCTTGCTGCCTTTAAGATTCTCTCTTAGTCTTGAAATTTTGCCATTTTAATTATGATGTGTCTTGAGGTGGGCCTCTTTGGGTTCCTCTTGATTGGGACTCTCTGTGTTTCCTGTATTTGTGTGACTTTTTGTCTCATCAAATTAGGGAAGTTTTCCATCATCACTTGTTCAACTAGATTTTCTATCCCTTGTTCTTCTTCTTCTCTTTCTGGTATCCCTATTATGCGGATATTATTATGTTTCATATTGTCTTGCATTTCTCTTAATCTCTCTTCATTTTTTCTGAGCCTCTTTTCCTTTTCTTGCTCTTTCTGGGTGTTTTCTTCTATTTTGTCCTCTAGCTCGCTGATCCGATCTTCTGCTTCATCGATCCTGCTTTTCATTCCTTCTACTGTGTTCTTCAGTTCAGAAATTGTATTCTTCATTTCCTCTTGGCCCTTGTTGGGAGTTTCTATTTCCTTTTTTATGCTGATGTAGTTTTCATTGAGTTCATTGTAGCTTCCCTGTAGACTCTCGTAGCTCATTGTGAGCTCATTGAGCTTCCTGACAATCACTGCTTTGAATTCAATATCTGATAGTTGAACTGCCTCTGTTTCATTTAGCACTCTTTTTGAGGCTTCCTCCTTTCCTTTCATTTGGGGATTATTTCTTTGTCTCCCCATTGTTTGTGAGACTCTTCTTGTTTGCCTCAGCTTCTTATATTGATCTGTTCTGGCTCCCTGTGTTTATGATGTAAATTTCTTTAGTAGAGTAGCAGTGAGTTTCAGTGGTGCTGTTTCCTTGACCCCCCAAGCTTGCTGGTCTTGGGCTGTCGTTTAAGTTGGCTTTGTGTTTGCCTTTGGGTTTTGATTGTTGTTGAGTCTTTCTTTGGTGGTTCCTTCCCGCCAGCTGGTTAAATGTGGGTCACTCTGTCCACCACCACTCTGTATTTTGCTGTGCTGGTGAGGGCAGGTTGTGTTGAAGCTGGTTCTTCTGTGTGTACAATGTTTAGAGAAATCTTGTTCAGTTGTTTGTATTGGGTACTGTCTCTACTGTTTAGTTGTATTTCCAGATAAGTCCTGGATTGAGGTTTGTGTGGTTACTACTCCCTCCTTCACCTTCTTCTGCTGTTATCTGTTAGTGGTTCCTTTGTTGTTGGGTTTCCTCTTCCAGTGGGTATCCTGGTGTTCACCTCCTCCACCTATTCTTTTTTGTCATCAGTTGGAGGGGAAAGCAAAATGGTTTAAGACAGCAACAGAGAATTCTATGCTATTTACAATAGTAGCAAGTAGGGAAGATATAGGAGATCCTTTCACTATGTATAGTGTTAACCGTGGTCTTCCACCCAGCTAGCTGATTTTTAGAAAGGATGGAAATAAGATAAGACTCTTGTTGGGGGAGGTAAGATTGTGAGTTGGATCTATAAAGCAGAGAGGTTGTGGGCGGTCAGATTCTGGGGTAAGGTGAGAGTGAAGGATAGTAAATAGGTGTAGTGTGTGAGAGAATAGAGTTAACCACTACAGTAATAGAGTTTAGGAAACTTTGAAATGGGCTAAGATTCAGGGGGAGGGTGTTGTGAAGTAATTACAATTACATGGAACAGCAGTTATTTACAATAATATTATGGCAGCATTCATATGGCAGAGACTATGAGATCTAGGTAACATGGATAGGGAGTACAGAACATTGAGTGGTATGCTGATGGGACACAGGTGAGTTAATGGACAGTAGATTAGTAATACAGTATAGAAAGAGATATCAGGGGAAAGCTGTCAGGTCATATAATAAAATCAGCCTAGCAAAGCAGGCTATACAAAAATAAGAGGGATATAAAGATACTGTTAAAAAAAAGATGTAGGAACACTGGAAAAATAATAATGATACAAATATGCAATAACTTGCAGGTTCTCTGTAATAGCAGAGTGACATTTATCTCACTGCCCCAGCTGTTGTGATGCCCCTTCTTTGGGTTCAACTTTGGTCTTTTCAGCGATGCAGGATTTTGTCTCACTTGTAGGCATTTAGGAAAAAAATTA
Organism: Phyllostomus discolor; assembly: GCF_004126475.2. Lineage (NCBI taxonomy): Eukaryota > Metazoa > Chordata > Mammalia > Chiroptera > Phyllostomidae > Phyllostomus > Phyllostomus discolor. The sequence continues at coordinate 350,174 of NW_023397493.1, read as the reverse complement.
AAAAAAAGTAAAAAATAGAAAAGGCAGACGAAGGCAGGAAGAAGAGATAAAATTGGAGGACAGGAAGGAGGAAGGAATAAAACAAGAAATCAGGTAAGAGAGAAAAAATAAATCAGAAGAGAATAAAAACAATAAAACTTAAAAAAAATGTTAAAAAATAGAATCAAATTAAAAAGTCTCTTGACTTCAAAGTGGCCAAACCGGTTTTCCTGCTCTTGCTGGTTGAGGCAGACTGAAGGATGATTTGTTTGGCTTTTCTTGCTTGGCCCGTGGAGTTCGCACTGGCTCCTCAGCTTTGGGCCCTGGGTGTGGGAATCAGGTCTTTCCCCAGCGTTACTGCTGTGGGTTGGTGTGCGGGGGTGCTCTCCTTGCAGGCACCTCCCCTACGCCATTGCTCCCTCGAGCAGGCGCGGCCCGTTGGCCACCCATGGCGCCCACGCGAGCATACTCAGCCCGTCTGCCTCGGGCCCGGCCCGTCCGCCGCGGCTGGTGCGACGGCCGAGCCCGCTGGTGCGACCGGTGCTCCAGAGAGTGGGCGTGGACTGTCCGCAGCCTGCGCTCTCACAGCTGGGGAGCAGACAGGCTAGAGCCACTAATCACTTTAGGAGAATTCCCCAAACAGTGTCTGTGTCTATTCACTCCTTCCTCTTGAGAAATTCCTCCCGATCGAGCCCGCTGCTCCCCACAGTGGCCTGGCTTCTCTCACCACCAAAGCTCCAGCCAGAACGGTGACCCAGGGAGTCCGGGTCCACTGCGCAACTCGGCTTTGGCGTCCACCGCATCCAGAGCACCGCCTCTGCTGCTCACCACCCCGGTGTGTTTGCCAGCACCTGGATTCCTCCCAGAGCCACTCAGACCTTGCTCGGCTGGGGAGGGAACAGCCTATCTGGCTCTCTCCCACTAACCCTATGGTAAACCCAGCCTCGGCCCCCGGGCCTGGGGATGCAGCCCCAGGACCACACGCTTGTCCTGGGACCCTACCTTGTTGCAGCACTCCCCTTAGGATCCGTTCTTTGTTCTTCCGGTTCTGCCACAATCCTTGGTCCTCTATTTTCAAAAATGCTGAAATTTGTTGGTTGCTTGCCTTTCTACTCCATAGATTGGTCAGGATTTTCTCCCCTGAGCAGAGGAAAGCCAAATCTGCTCCTTCCTACTCCGACGCCATCTTAGATCTCCTCTCTCTCTTTTTTTCTTGATGAGTCTGCTTAAAGGCTTGTTGGTTTTGTTTGTCTTTTCGAAGAACCAGCTCTTGGATTCATTGGTCTTTAGAATTGTGCTTTTAGTCTCTATGTCATTTAATTCTGCTCTGATCTTGGTTATTTCCTTCCTTCTGCTAGCTCTGAGCTGCCTTTGTTGTTGTTCCTCGAGTTCTTGTAGACGTACAGTTAGGTTGTTTGTTTGGAACATTTCTAACCTTTTTAGGTGGGCCTGTATCACTATGAAATTCCCTCTTGGGACTGCCTTGGCTGTGTCCCATAAGTTTTGGGTTGTTGTGAGTTCATTTTCATTTGTTTCCAGAAACCTTTGGATTTCTTTCCTAATATAATTCTTGGCCCATTCATTGTTTAATAACATGCTATTTAATCTTCATGATTTTGAGTGTTCCCCCCCCCCCTTGGGGTTGGTTTCTAGCATCAGTCCCTTGTGGTCTGAGAAAATGCTTGGTATGATTTCAATTTTCGTGAATTTGTTGAGGCTTGTTTTATGTCCTATCTTGTGGTCTATCTTTGAGAATGTTCCGTGTACATTTGAAAAGAATGTATATTTAGCTTCTTTTGGATGGAGGGCTCTGTATATATCAGTAAAGCCCATTTCGTCAAGGGTATTGTTCAATGCCACAATATCTTTGTTGATATTTTGTTTGGAAGATCTGTCCATTTTTGATAATGGGGTGTTAAAATCTCCCACTATAATTGCATTGCTGTCCATATCTTTCTTGAAGTCCTCTAAGGTTTTCTTTATGTATTTGGGTGCTCCTATGTTGTGTGCATATATTTTTACAATATTTATGTCTTCTTGATGGATTCTTCCCTTCAGTATTATGAAGTAACCTTCTGGGTCTCTCTTTATGGACCTTTTTTGGAAGTCTATTTTGTCTGATATGAGTATTACCATCCCGGCTTTTTTTTTTTCCTGTCCATTTGCTTGGACGATTTGTTTCCAGTCCTTCACTTTCAGCCTGTGTAGGTCTTTTATCCTGAGATGGGGCTCTTGTAGACAGCAGTTATGTGGGTCATTTTTTCTTATCCATTCAGCTATTCTGTGTCTTTTGAGTGGAACATTTAATCCATTTACGCTTAAGGTTATTATTTATAGGGAATTATTCATTGTCTTTTATGTCTCTCTCTCTCTCTCTCTCTCTCTCTCTCTCTCTCTCTCTCTCTCTCTCTCTCTCTCTCTCTCTTTCCTTCCCTTCCTTAAAGCTGTCCCTTTAGAATCCCTTTCAGAGCTGGTTTGCTGGGCGTGTATTCTTTTATAATTCTTTGGTCTGGGAAGCTTCTTATTTGGCATTCTATCTTGATTGAGAGCCTTGCTGGATATAGTAGCCTTGGTTGCAGAACTCTGGTTCTCATTACCTGGAGTACTTCTTGCCATTCTCTTCTGGCTTGAAGTGTTTCCATTGAGAAGTCAGCTGTTAGCCTTATTGGGGCTCCCTTGTATGTTACTTTTTTTTCTCCCTTGCTGCCTTTAAGATTCTCTCTTTGTCTTGAAATTTTGCCATTTTAATTATGATGTGTCTTGAGGTGGGCCTCTTTGGGTTCCTCTTGATTGGGACTCTCTGTGTTTCCTGTATTTGTGTGACTTTTTCTCTCATCAAATTAGGGAAGTTCTCCTTCATTACTTTTTCAGCTAGATTTTCTATCCCTTGTTCTTCTTCTTCTCTTTCTGGTATCCCTATTATACGGATATTATTATGTTTCATATTGTCTTGCATTTCCCTTAATCCCTCTTCATTCTTTCTGAGCCTCTTTTCCTTTTCTTGCTCTTTCTGGATGTTGTTTTCTACTTTTTCCTCTAGCTCACTAATCTGATCTTCTGCTTCATCAGTCCTGCTTTTCATGCCTTCTACTGTGTTCTTCAGTTCAGAAATTGTATTCTTTATTTCCTCTTGTCCTTTGTTGAGAGTTTCTATTTCTTTTTTCATGTTTATATAGTTTGCAGTGAGATTGATGTAGTTTTCATCTAATTTCTGATAGCTCATTGTGAGTTCATTGAATTTCCTGATAATCATTGTTTTGAACTCACTATCTGATAGTTGAGTTGCCTCTATTCCATTTACCATTATTCCTGAGGCTTCCTCGTTTCCCTTCAATTGGGGGTTGTTTCTTTGTTTTCTCATTGTTTGTGGGTTTCTTCTTTTTTCTTCTTGTTTGTTAAATTGATCTGTTCTGATTCCCTGTAATTATGGCATGAACCTCTGTGGTAGAATATTTGTGAAATTCAGTGGTGTAATCTCCTTCGCGTGTCCTGGTGTTCACAGCTTCCCCCTACTCTTTTTTTGTGATCTGTTGGAGTAGTAAGGCAAAATGGTTTAAGGCAGCAGGGCAATCTAATATGATTATTTCATTAGCAGCCTGTAGAGAAGAGATGGGTTATCCTTTGGCTCCTTATAGTGTTAACCATGAACCTCCACCCCACTATCCACGTTTTAGAAAGGATGGAAAGAGGGTAAGACTCTTATTGAGAACGAGATGATTGTTAGTTGGATCTAGAAAGCTGTAAGGCTGTGGGAGGTCGGATTCTAAGGTAGGGATGGATTAAATATTAGTATATAGGACTAGTGTGCAAAAGAATAGAGACAACCCCCACAATAGTGTAATTCAGAAAATTGCAAGGTGGGATGAGATCAGGTAGGGGTATTGAGTAGTATTTACAATTGTATGGACTAGGTCTTATTAACAGTAATGGTAAAGTGACGGTCTCATGGCAGAATTGATGGGATCTAGATAAGAAGAATAAGAGTATAGAACCTTAAGAGGTGTATTACTGGAACACAGATGAAGAATAGTAAATTATCAACACATTGTGACTGAGATACCAGGAGGAACCTATCAAATGACAGTATAACCAGCCAAGCAAAGAGGATTATACAGGAAAAAAAAAAGAATACCAAAATATTATTAAAATAAAAAAAAATGTCGGGAAAGTGAGAAAAAGATAATACAAATTTACAGTAACTTGCAAGATTTAAAAAAAGGGTAGAAAAGCAGAAGATGGAGTGCAGGAGAGGTAAATTTGGAGTGGAAAGAACAATATTAGGATGAATGGAAGAGAAACAAGGGGTTGTGAGGTATAAAAATAATGATAATTGAAAAATAAAATGTCACATAAAACACAAGATAAAATCAACCAACAACAGCCACAAAAACTAAACCAAACCAAACCAAACCAAACCAAACAAAATAAAATAAGAAAAACTTCTTGTTGGTTTGTTTCTAATTGGCCAGACCACTTTTTCTGAACTTGTTGGCATCAGCTGCCTGAGGGACCTTTGAAATGCTTCTCTCTTTTCCCAGCCAGAGCTCAGCAAGATTGTCAGGTACCCTGGGCGCTCCCTAGCACAGTCACTCTCTAGAGCTCACTGCTGCATTCTTCCAGACTCGGGGGTCCTGCAGGGTCCCAGCTGTATAATGTCAGAAGGCACCCACGACGTTTTGGGATTCACTGAGCCCTCCCCGGGAATCGTAAAAGCATGCGACCCTTCTGGGTTCACAGCGCACGGGAGTCAGGCTTCCCGATGGGGCACACGGCACTTCTCTGTTTACTGATTCTATTAAAGCTCTGTGTACCTTGCTGCATTTAGAAATTATTTGCCCAGAATTCAAAAAGAAACCAGTAAGTAGCAAGCCTTGTGGGATTCATCACCATGACAGTTTTAACAAAAAGAAAAAAAGGGAGAAATTGTAGGGGACCAGTTTGCTTTGGTCTGGCAAATGTGACTCAGCCCTGTATGGAAAACCTATAGGAGTGAAGTGGTGGGCAGGAGCCAGACCCTCAAACCAGGTTTTCCAGTGAGAATCAGGCCTAGAAAATGCATATATGTTGTTATGGCTTGCTCTTGCTAAAACTCCCTTGCCCTGTATTTATTGCCTATCTTCAAAGTAATCCTGTGTGGATTTTCCCAAGGACGGAGCTAAACAGCTCGCCACCTTTCCCTTCTGCATTTGTCATTTTCATTTCTTGGATTGTATCTAAAATTTAGACAATAATATTCTAGGCAATAAATAATAAATCATTTTATGTAAGGCCTGAGAAAAATAATAAAAGCCTATCCAGCAAGGGTCGGTGTGCTCTCCCCTTGAGAGAGTGGCCAAGGCACTCTCCCCTTTAGAGAAGTGAACATAGGACTCTGAACTTAAGAGAGTACCATACCTCCCCTTTTTCTCCATGGGACTGCTGTAGTCTGTGCTTTTGTTTTCATATTCCATCACAACACGCAGACTCTGCTGGGCAGATTCTGCCACAGAAGTGCATTTTGACCCAGAAAATCCACTGCTGGGATTATACCATAAGAACCCTGAGACACAAATGCACAATATATTTTCAAATGTTATGTCTGCAAAATACTGCATCCTGAATATATAGGTCTTTCTACATAATTCAGAAGCCCAGAGCCCTCTGATCAGAGACCCACTGCTCCAGAGAGGATGGATTGAAGAGGGTGCTTTAGAGCATCACTGTGGCCTTCCCTCTGATCAAAGCTATGGACAGACCCTCCTCACTCTGCTTCCTCTGAACACAATGGATCCTTAGTACCAGAATCTGAGAATGTGAGTCAGTCATGACTCTACCCACATCTTTTCTTCAGTAATTGGATGAGTCTGCATCAAACACAGGTGTAGTGTCTGCTTTGTGTTTTCTCTTCTGCATACAAAGTGTGCTTCTGTCTGATTGAATCTGTGAGGGATCTCTGAATTAGGCCACAGTGCCTTAGGGGATAGTAGCTCAGAGAGACTTGTGCTCACATAGAGGACTCACACAGTGAAGGTCATGGGAGTCCACCCTGCCCATACTTCCTAGTTACTCGTACAATCATGGTCATAGGTGATCGAGTTAAAGAAAACAAGGGCTTGTTACACACTCTCCTTTATGTTGGGAGCATCACCCACAGCCGCACCTTCCCGTACAGAAGACCTGATGGCACAGCGCCTCACCATGGACTGAGCTGGAGAGACTCCTTCCTGGTGGCAGTCATTACAGGTAAATAGTTCTCAAGACCTCAGTCTGAGGAGGGGCCAGGAAGAGTGAAAGGGGATTTCCAACCACTGCTGCCTTCTCCCCACACGTTTCCACTCTGAGGGGCAGCTGGTGCAGTCTGGGTGTGAGCTGAGGAATTCTGGGGTACCTGTGAAAGTCTCTTGCAAGGCTTCTGGGTACCCATTCACAGAGTACTGTATGTACTGGGTTTGACAGACCTGAGGACAAGGGCTTGAGTGTATGGGAAGGATTGTCCTGAACATAGTGAAACAAATTATGCACAGAAGATACATGACAGAGTAACCATGACTGCTGACAAATCTACCAGCACAGCCTACATGGAGTTAAGCAGCCTGAAAGCCGAGGACATATTCGTGTATCACTGTGCTACATACACAGTGAGGGAGAGTCAGAGTGATCTCAGACACAAACCTTCCTGCAGGAAACAGAGGGGTTGGGCTTCAGGGGCCCTGAGGTTCCACAGACCACAGAGAACAAACCCAGGGGCAGGTATGGGCCTGGGCAGGGAGGAAAGGGCTTCCTCTTGGGTGCAGGGGTTTCCTTTCAGAGCTCTGAGCTGCATCCAGGGACAGTTCTTCCTTCTTCACTGGGAATCTGATTTCTCGGATTTTTAGTGCAGACAATAAAAAGGGATGTAACACAGTCCATTTGCAGGAAACACATCAGCAGGGACTGAGTACCTCTCCTTCACCAAGTCCCTCTGTGTCCTGCCATCCTTTCTTGACAAAAAAAATGAATTAGTTTCTTAGGATATTAAATATATACTTTACATGCATCTCATCAGTCTGCCCAGAGTGTTTGCTCCAGAACAACAAACTCTATGTTCCTACAAAAGTATATGCAAATATTACAACCTCTTTGAGTTAGAAGTCACAAACATCCCAAATGCCAATTTTACTTTAAAATGAGCAAACTGGGGCTCTGGCTGGTGTGTCTCAGTGGACTGAGCCCCAGACTGCAAACTGAAAGGTCACTGGTGTGATTCTCAGTCAGGGCACATGCTTGGATTATGGGCCAGGGCTCCAATCGGGGACACACAAAATGCAACTGACTGATGGAGCTGAGCAGCCTGAGAGCCAAGGGCATGTCTGTGTATCACTGTGCTGCATACACAGTGAGGGAGAGTCAGAGTGAGCCCAGAGTAGATCATGCTCTTTCACAGGATATTCCTCTCCCTCTCTTTGTCACTCCCTTCCCCTCTCTCTAAAATAAATAAATAAAATTTAAAAACTAAAATAAACCAACTGCAGAACATCCACAAATGGATTCTACACAGCAATGAAAATGACAATCAGCTGACACAGACAGGGACACAGGTGGTCTCAGTGATCACTCAGAGTGGAAGGAGCCGATCTCAGAGACTGTAAAGGTGCATGCCCTTGTGTTCACAAGGCCACCCCAGGATGACAGTGATTGTCTGGGCTTTCTGTTCCTTTCTCACATTCCTAGATGAGAACCTGTGCTCTGTGCAGACTGATGGTCCCCTCATTGTCAGCAGGATGCTGAGGGATGGACAGATTCACACAAGAAAGCAACACCTCTGGGGTTCTGTGAATACACAGCATCCACAAACAGGTCTGATATTGTCCTGAGAGCAGCTGGCTCCTCCAGATGTCTCCATTCTCGAGTCTCTACCACCAACACAGGACTGCAGGGCACCCAACATTCCCTTCTCCTACAGTCACCTTTCACCACACCCAGGCTTCAAGTGCCTTCACATGATTCTGGAATAAAATTAATATAAATTGGTAGTATAAGTGAACTCATGCAATATTTGTCTTTCCATTGCAGCTTTATTTCAAAGTCATAACATCACCTAGTTTCAATTACATTGGTCTGTGGCAGTATTTCCTCTGCTTTGAGCCTGACTCTGTCGTGAGTATATAGCCCATCTTCATCCATGCACCCCCTGATGGACATTGAGGTGCTTTTTACATATTGTCTGCAGTGAATCATGCTGCAGTGAACAAGGCAGTGAAAATGCCTCTTCCAAGTCCTGGTGTTTATTATTGAATGAACACCTAGGAGCTGCATGTCTCAATCATGCAGGATTTTCAAATTTGAGGGGAGGTGGAACCTACATCCTATTTTCCATGTGGCAGCAAGATTTGATTCTACCTTCCTGAGTGTGCAAGTGCTCTCTTTTCCCACATGATCACCAACACTTGATCTGTTTCACTTTCATTTTCTGTCCCTTTACAGTAACCCTCCTGCCAGGGGTGAGGTGATTTCCTACTGGGGCTTTGATCTGGAGTTCCTGATGACTGGGGGTCTGCTTGTGAGCCTGTGGACAGGTTAATTAATTTCTGGATCAGTGCCATTGTCATTGTCTTTATTTAATTCTTTCTTTTGGTTTCTATTACTTACCCTTCATTACCTTTATGATTCTGAGGTCTTCCCACAATTTCCTACTAGGTTGTAAGAAGTAATCAGAATTGTTTTAAAATCAGTGTTGGACAACCTCAATACCTGAGTCCCATGGGAATTCCATTAGGAAGTATATCCATTAGGACCTGGTCTTGTTCTTTGTTATTCCCATACTTTCTAGTAAAACCAGAGCTGCCAGAAAGGACAGTACCCACAAGTGTCCTTTTGTGCTGTGATGTGGGTCATTAACTTGCACTCATGATTAAATAACTCAGCTGGAACAAGAGCTCCCCCATACTCCCGCTAGACCTTCACTGTGGACCTCCCTGTGAATCAGTCAGGGCTTTTTCTGGAGACTTCGGTTACCATGAAGACCTTGATAGAAGTTTATTTCTGACCATCAGCTCTAGAGAATTCACTGATCCAGGAACTTCTTGATTGTACTCCTTCCTTGGGGTGGAGCAGCACCTGCTGACCTCCCCAGAGAGGAGGGGAGGTCTTCTCCTGCTTATCCAGCGGCATCTCACCCTCATGATGATAGGAAGGTTGTAAGTGTGGGGGTGGGGTTAGGCCTGCATCATTTTTGGACCTAGGATTGAGCCTTATTTTTAAGTAGGGATGTGCCCAGGTCTGGGCTGTGTCCATGCACATTTTCCTGTGCCTCAATGTCTCTAAGATTCTTCTCTAAATGTTGTAGATTTACATAAATTGACTTTATACTGACTCCAAGTTACAGGCTTAACAAAGTAAGTCTGGAGTGGTAGGTTTTATGAGAAATAATCTGAAACCAGGTGCAATATCGCTGCATCTGTGAAAGGCAGATACTCCAACTAAAGGAATGATTCACAGAATTGTCAATGTGCAGAAATACACTTCCATATATTACACTGTGAGAGACTTAGATAAATAAAGAGGGTACAATCCCAGACACACCCCTCCCTGTGCAAAGTCAAAAGAGCTGAGCTGCATGGGCTGTGCAGGACTCTGAGGGAGGAAGTTAAAAGCAACCTGGTCATTACACCACAGGGACTCTGACCAGCCAGGGACACTTTCCTTTATTCCATCTTCCTTAAGCAACTCTTGCTTCAGCTACAGGGAAATTCCCATCCAGTGTTCCCATGGTCTTACCTTCATGTTTCCTGGCTGAGCACTCTCAGAATGGGGACCTGTGACTGTGGGTCAATGAGATTTCTCCCAAATGTTGGGTCAGAGTTGGCTACAGTGACAGGACAAGGGTCCCCTGGGTCTAACCTTCCCTAGGACAAACTAGATCTCTTCACACTGTGAACTTTGCAGGTTCCTGGTGCTGGGATAACAGGAAACCACAAGGGCAAGTGCTCTCCACTGTTCACATCAATTATGTTTCCTTTCGGCCTGTTGTCAAAGCAGGTCACTCACCAGGTTCAGCTAAGTGTTGGGGCCTGTGCAGGTAGAAAGTGTGGAGAAGGGAGATCTGGTGTTCAGTACCATTGACATTACCACAGTATGAGTGTGATTTATTGAGCAGGAGATGGTAAGTGGGGTTCCTACCAAATGCAGGGATACTCAGATGGGACCTGAAAGCACAGGGGCATGAAGACATCAGAAGTCCCAGAAGCTCCTGAGAGCTTCAGGACTAAGGGGAGTTGGCTGAGTCAATGCATTTGAAAGCTCCAAGGAAGGAGCTCCCTGGTGGCTTCAAAGAGCCCTGTCTATGTGGTTCCCTGAAGAGTCCTTGGGTTTTAGAAAGACCAGTTCTTCATCCAGAAGAAGCTGTCCCTGAGGAAGCACCCTTAAGTCAGGCCTCTGCCTTCACTTCTGGACTACAGTTACTGAGATGTTCATGCCCTGTGAACCCAGATGGGACCCTCTCCTGCAGGGCACAGGCTGCACAGCAGTGGGCATGAGGGACCTATGGCCTCAGAGTTTCTGCCTTAGGAACAGGTGTAGAGGAAGGTGGAGGGATTACCTGTAAGGCCTGTGTCCTCCTATCTTTATGAAAACAACTATAAGAAGAGTTGGACCTGAGGTGCCTGTAAACACCCTATGGTATTAGAGAATTTACCACCTGATGCACATGAAATCCACAGTCAATGGGGCTATTTCTATGGTTTCTTTATATCTGAACAGTAAGGAGCTGGGGACAGGTGTGGTTAGTAACTCACTAGGTTCAACAATTTGGAGACACACTGATCTAGGAATGAGACATTTAGCATTAAAATCCAGAACTGCTCCAGGTTGTCTCCATGACCCTCAAATGTGGATTCACAATGAGGACCATATCCTATGCAGACTTGTTCCTTGTTGGAAGTATCTATGTCTGCACAGAGTTCAGGAACCTGACAGGGAATATGTATCCTACAACACTAATGGATATTTGGACCCTGAGTCTTCCACTGACCATGTCCCTGTGTCCTCTCCCTTCTCTCAGATGAGGTCGACTCTTCAGCTAGTTGACACTCTGACTCAGGCATATGAAAGTGAGAAAAGGTAGACTAAGTTACATGTGGATTTTTCTGATCCCTGAGAACACCTTCCACAGCAGCACCCTCCCCTGCAGAGGCCATGAAGGCACAGCCTCTCACCATGGACTGGAGCCGGTAACCATTCTTCCTGGTGGCACTGGATACAAATAAGGGGGTCATCAGTGCCCAGGTTGAGGAGGGAAGCAGGGGCAGTCAATGGGAAATTTAACCTACTCCTGTCTCTTCTCCACAGGTCTGCATGCCCAGGTGCAGCTGCTGCAGCCTGTGAATGAGGTGAGAGAGCCTGGGGCTCCAGTGAAGATCTTCTGCAAGGATTCTGGATACACCTTCCTAAGCCACTGACTGCACCAGGAGAAGGGATTAAGTAAATGGGACAAAATGATGCTGATAATAGTGAAACCAAGGTCACACGTAAGTTAGATGGCAAAGTCATCATGATCACAGACATGTCCTCGAACACAGCCTACATGCAGCTGAGCAGTCTGAGAGACAAGGATATGCCCCTTTATTACTGAGCAAGAGACACAGTGTGATGACCCACATCCTGAATGTGTCCCAAACTCTAAGAAAAGGAAAATATGGGCTGAGCTGAAGAGCTGACAAAGTGATGGGCCTCGTGACTTCCTCACACACAGTCATGGTTTGAGACCGGATGCTGTCATATGCACATCAGAAATTTAGGGAAAGGTTTCAGGGGATCAGATGCACTCCGAGGAAGAGGCATGGGAGATACCCCTGAAAATACCCAGTTATTTGTTTTGATCATGCAGGGGACACATCAGGAGCCTCCTCATCCTCTGAGTGCAGCACTTCATTGAGGTTTCACCTGGGAATCCTTGGTTGGAGGTCATCTTTGAGGATTTGAACTGCAGTGTCTCCTAGCAAGTTCCAAGTCCTAAGTGTCCTTATTTCTGAACAGTGGACTTGTTATTGGGGAAAAGTAAGTACAGGGAAGTCAATAATCTGAACAAGGGAAATTTTTGAAAAAAAGTTGTTTGTAAAATGCATGGGAATCTATGTGTTTCTTACTCACCTGGACCACCATGCATTCTTATGCTCACAAAGGTCAGATCATCCTTTGATCTGATTCCATTGCATCTAATAAACCAGGTGATCCTTATCCCTGACAAACGAGGTTTGTGAATTCACGAGTAGAGAAATTCAACAGAAGCCCTGGTATGAACCAGAGGTGAATAAATATTAGGTTTAGGATATCAATGGTAGTCACTAGAACACCTACAAGACATTCTGAATTTCCCCAGGAAAGATGGAATGTGTGAGCACAGTCCTGGAATTCAGTCATGTTACCTGCTTGTTGCGCTCAGGCTTATACCCTTGCCTTAGCCTCCCTGGAATTTGGGATGATTTTCCTTTTCTTGTTTTCAATTCCTATTCATATTCTATATTCCACTCTATATGAGCTTCTAGCCTACAGCAGAGTGGTCAGACATTAATACGATTTGTGATGTGATGGCCTTCTATATCCAGTACCCATCTGACACAACTGAGTTTTTACATTATCATTGACTTTATTGACTGTTCTGTACTTTACATCCCTGTGTATAACCTGCAACTTCCAGTTTGTAATTTTTAATCTCTATGTTTTTCTCCCAGGCTCCCAGCTCTCCTCCCACCTAGAAATCCCCAGTCTGTTCCTGGTGTCTATGTGCCTGCTTCTATATTGCTGGTTTATTCATTTTGTTCTTTTAATTCTGCATATAATTGAGATCACATTGTATTTGTGTATCATTTTCTTGGCTTATTGAACTCAGCATAATACTCTCTAGGCCCATCCACATCATCACAGAAGGAAAGATTTCACTTTGTATGGCTGAGTAGAGGTGATGGATTACTTTTCAAATCAGTGTGCTGTCCAGAAAGTCGCTTTTAATTTTCATCAATGCTTTTATGAATTTGTATATTTTGAGTATGCTGGTCATTACCCATAATATAAAATTAATTGTTATCATGTGTTGTGTCAGTTTCATCACCATCAACTTCAATGGTTTTACCTGACCATGGAGCATCGTCCAGTGAGAAATCTTCACAATGAAACATTGCAAAGCACTTTTGATGTTTCATTACTCACAGCTCCACCTCCATACAATGAAATAATTTTTGCAATTAAGTTGTGATTTTATCTTTCTTGATATAATGGCGCATAATATGAAAAACTGTTGTGTATTTTTCCATCTGCAATTTCCATCTACATGAACATTATGAAACACTTCATTAAAACCTTCTTAAACAGGCCCTGGCTGGCGTAGCTCAGTGGATTGAGCGCGGGCTGGGAACCAAAGTGTCCCAGGTTCAATTCCCAGCCAGGGTACATTCCTGGGTTGCAGGCCACAATCCCCAGCAACCACACATTGATGTCTCTCTCCCTCCCTCCCTCTCTCTCTCTCTCTCTCTCTCTCTCTCTCTCTCTCTCTCTCTCTCTCTCTCTCCCTCCCTCCTTTCCCTCCCTAAAAAAATAAAAAAAATTAAAAAAAACTTCTTAAACACATGTTGAGTATGACAGCTGTCACCAAAAATCCAACAAAATTATTTTAAATGAAGATAAACCAAGCTAAGCACCGCTAGAAATATCTTACAGAAAAAAATAAATTAATATTTGGACAACTCATTGTGTTCATGACTATGTGATGCTATTTCTGAAGAAAGTGATATAAGACAACTTGAACTTGCTACACAAGGACAAAAATAACAACATAAAGAACAAGTACCTTGGGAAGTGTTGGTGCCAGGATTGCTTAATGCCACCACCCATGTAACTAAGAGTATCTCCTTCCAGTTCTGCATGCTGATCCCCACAACATGTGACTTCATGCCCTGGTGACACCCATCTCGGGTGGATCAGGTGACCGCATTCTCTCAGGTAAAGGGCAGACATGAAAATGGATTAAACACAGTAGAAAGGAGGATTCTAAAATTTACCTCTGATGAACCAGTTTGTGGCATTCCTCGTTAGAACTATGTCATTTGTCAACAGTGTCACAGATACTGGTGGTGAAAATAAAGCTGAACAACTCCGACTGACCATTTCATAAAAAAGTTTGATCCAAAAGCCACAGGGAGGGAAGACTCTTTGAATGAATTTTTGACTCTGTAATCAATTAACTAGAGTGGCTGGCTGGATTTTCTGCCCCTTCATCCCTGTTCCCAGGTGGGAAGCTGTACTCCATTCTTACTAATGGTTCATGAGGGCCCTGAGGGATGGACAGCTCTACACACAGAATCAAACACCTCCAGGCTCTTATGAAGGCACAGCATCCATCACCAGTTCTGACAGCAGCTGTCTCCTGTTAGAACCTCATCTTTGGTTCTCCCCCTGGCATGAGACTCCAGGGCAGCAGACAATCCAATAATTATCCATCTCTTGCAATTACCTTTCACAACACCTAGGTACCGAGTGCCTTCAGATGCTGCTGGAAATTAAAATCATAGTAAAAGTGGAATCATACAATATTTGCCTTCCCATTATGGATTTATTTCACAGAGCAGGATGTCATCTAGTTTCAACTACACTGTGGCTTATGGTAGGATTTCCTGTTTTAAGGCTGAGTAACACTCAGCTGTGATTACGTAGCACATGTACATCCATTCAACCACTGATGGACACTGAGGTGATTTTTACATATTGATTGCAGTGAATCATACTGCAGTGAATCATGCCACAGTGAACAGGGCAGTGCAAGTACCTCTTCCAAGTCCTGGTTTTTATTATTGCATGTGCCTAGAAGTGGTATGGTTTGATCCTGCAGGATTTAAAGAAACATTAGAAATACAAACATGCTGTTCACTATATGACAGATTTTAATCAATAACTATTGTAGTCCAGGAAAAAGGACCTTAACATAGAACTGGGCTCGATTTTGAATAAAACAATGAAAGTGGGTATTTGCAAGCAAGGGGAAGGTTGAAGGGGTCAATGCACATAAATGATTAAAAGGAGACTTCAAGGCAAAGGGGATTCTTGCTGAAATGTTTTGACAGGATTCTTGCTTAAAGCAGGCCAAGCTGATCAGATAACATGGAGGGACAATGATATCTAGACAGGATTCTTGCTAAATGTGGGCAATGCAGGCATAGCACTAAAGGCCAAGGTCAAAGCTTGATTGAGAAGAGGGCCTAGGGAAGCAGACTGAGGTTTGGTCAAAGAGGCTGTCCTTGTTAACACCACATGAGTTAGTATCTTTAGGGTCTCTGTAAGGATGTAACAATAAATTTTTGGGCCAGAATGAAACATTCATTAAGTACTTACTGATTTGATCTTTAATTAGCTGTTCTAGCACTCTATGTCTTAACTTAAAAATAAATGGGCTCTGATTATAACTCATTAATGACAGGAAAAGCAGAACACCAGTTCTTTTTAACTGTGTCACTGATTATAGAGAGCAGTCTTGTTTATGTCTATTTGCCTAAAAAATTAAAACTTAAACACAATTATTTTGGCTGTTTTTCTAATTGTAAAATAAATTTTCTATATAATATAGGACATGAGGAATGCACTATACAGTGGAAAATTACATGAATATAAAAGGGAGATTATAATTTAATTCATATTTCTTTCTCATCCAGAGAGTGAGAGGGTTCTGTTTCTCTACACTCTCACCAGCACTTGGCTTTTTTTCACTTTTGTTCTGTGTCATTTTGCAAATGCCATCCTTCCAGGGTGAGGTGATTTCTTAAGGGACATTTATCATGAGTTCCTGACTCCCAGGGGTCTGCTTGTGACCCTGTTCACTGTTGTGTTCATTTCTGAGGTAGTGTTGTCATCTTCTCAATTCAATAATTTCCTCTAGTTTCCATCACTTGCCTGAAGTTACCTTCAGGATCCCGATGTCTGCCCAGTTCTTCCTAATAGATTCTATCAAGTAATCAGTCATTTTAAATTCAGTGTTTGACAAACCCAATACCTGAGTCCCAAGGGAATGCCATTTGAATGTGTGCCCATTAGGACTCTGGTCTGGCTCTTTGTCATCCCCATAGTTTCTAGTTCTCCCAAACTGCCAGAAAGGACAGCAGCTACAGGGGTCCTACTGTGCTGTGTTATGTGCTATTGCTTCATGCTCATAATTAATGAACTCTGCTGAAGCAGGAGCTCTCTCTTCCTATGTTTACAACACTGTGCACATCTCTGGGTCAGGGCCTCTTCTGGAGGCTTTGGTTGCCATGGAAACTACTCTTTTTTTGTAAATTATATTTTATTCATTATGCTATTACAGTTTTCCAATTTCACCCTTTGACCTCTGTACACAGTACCCCCACTCCCTCAAATACCCCTGCACCATTGCTCATGTGCATGGATCATGTTCATAAGTTATTTGGCTAATCCATTTCCTGAACCATACTTTACATCTATGTGGGTACTCTGTAAATACCTATTTGCAGTTAAACCCATCACCTCTTCAGCCATCTTCTGCACACCCTGCCACCTGGAAAAGTTTTCACTTAAATAAGTTATTTAACATTTCATATAATACTGGTTTGGTGATGATGAACTTCTTTAATTTGGGGGGGATGGGGTTTTTGGAAGCACTTTTTGTGGAAGTTCATTGAATATTAGTCACTTTATTTTTTTCTTTCATTTTTTTAAATTTTATTGTTGTTCAAGTATAGTTCTCTGAATTTAACCCCCACAATTCACCACACCCAGCCATCCCCACCTCCCTCCCTTGCTTCCACACCCCTTGGTTTTATCAATGTGTACTTTGTAGATGTTCCTGAAAACCCTTTCCCCATTCTCCCCCCATTATAACTCCACCTTTTTCCTCTGGTTGCTGTCAGTATGTTCTTAATTTCAAAGTCTCTTCTCATATATTGCTTGCTTGTTTGTTTTGTTAATTAGGTTCCACTTAAAGCTGAAATCATATGGTATTTGTTCCCTACTGCCTGGCTTATTTCATTAGCACAATGCTCTCCAGCTCCATCCATGCTGTTGAAAAAGGTAGGAGCTTCTTCTTTTTTTCTGCTTTATAGTATTCCATTGTGTAAATATACCCTAGTTTTTTTCTCTATTCATTTACTGATGGACACTTAGGTTCATCACATCACTTGACTGTTGTAAATTGTGCTGCTTTGAACATTGAGGTACATAGGTTTTTTTGAATTGGTGTTTCAGGATTCTTAAAGTATAACCCCAGCAGTAGAATTGCCGGGTCAAAAAACAGTTCCATTTTTAGTTTTGTGAGGAAATTCCATAGTGTTTTCCACAGTGGCTGCACCAGTCTTCATCCCCACCAACAGTGCACTAGGGTTCCCTTTTCTCTACATTCTCTCCAACACTTGTTTGTTGTTTTGTTTATGACGGCCATTCTCACTGGTGTGAAGTGGTATCACATTGTGGCTTTAATATTCACATCTCTGATGGCCAGTGATGCTGAGCATCTTTTCATATGTATCTGAACCTTCTGTATGTCCTTTTCGGAAAAGTGTCTGTTCAAGTCTTTTGCCTATGTTTGTTTTTTTTTTTTTCTTTTTGTCTTTCTGGAGTGGAGTCATGTGAGTTCTTTATGTGCTTCCGAGATGAGACCCCTGTCTGAGGAATCATTGGCAAATATGCTTTACCATATTTTTGGTTCTCTTTTTTATTTTAATTCTGTTTCTTTAGCCATGCAGAAGCTTTTTAATTTGATGAAGTCCCATTTGTTTATTTTTTTTCCTTTATTTCCCTTGCTGTAGGGGGCGTATCAGTGAATATATTATTGTGTAGGATATCGGAAGTTTTCCTACTGTTTTTTTTTTCCTCTAGGACTTTTATCATGTCATTACTTATACTTAAGTCTTTTACCCACCTTGAGTTTATTTTTTGTGTATGATGTGAGTTGGTGATCAAGTTTCTTTTCTTTTTTTTTTCTTTTTTTTTTTTCCTGGTAACTGTCCAGATCTCCCAACACCATTTGTTGAAGAGGCTATTTTTACTCCATTTTATACATCTGTTTCTTTTGTCAAATATTAATTGGCCATAGAGGTTTGGGTTTATTTCTGAGCTGTCTGGTCACTTCCATGATTTATGTGTGTTCTTGTGCTAGTACCCAGCTGTTGTGATTCCAGGGGCCTTGTAATACAGGTTGATATCAGGTATTGTGATCCCTGTTACTCCTCTAGTAGTTGACCCTTGATTGTTGTTGGCAGGTCAGTGTGAGTTATTTACATACACCAGTAAGCCGCAAGGACTGTCTGTGATCAGTGACCAACTACTTTTTTCCTCTGCCGGGGGTCATCTGTGCAAAAGGCAAGATATTTGTGCTCCTAGATAGTCTGAAATGGTCCACTAGGTTCAGTGTCTCCAGGGTATCCTGGGCAGTGCATGTCAAGATCAGGCACCACCTGTGTTCTCCTAGGAATAATCCCAATTAGCTATAAAACAATATGAAGGTGGCTGCTATTATGCTGAGCCTGTAGTGTCCCAGGAGAAGCCAAACTGTGAACCTACACTGGCAGCTGCTAGTTCCAGACCTCTAGACACTTAGCAAGTGATATTTGTAAATGAAGTTGTGAAATATGAGCCAATACCAGCCCTTATATGGAAAAGTCACTGTTAAATCCTTGGATGAAACTATACAGTAAATGGTATGTTGCCTTAGGGGAATGCCAGAGCAGTGCAAACAGCATTATTGTGGTTGGTGCATCTCTGATATGGCACTCACATGCTGGCTCAATAAGTCTGTGTAGGGAGGGATGAGAAGAGGGGCAATACCCTCTGTTTGACTTTATGTATTGGAGAAATCTGTCCCCCAGTACTTGCCTTGATGCCAGATTCTTCATTTGTCCTCTGTATGCCACTTGGGCCTTTCAAGCTGCTACCCTGGTGCTGTTGTTCAGAGGGATTGGGTAGGAGTAACTTTGTGTGGGGTTTCTTTAAGAAAAAAAAAACTGTCTGGGACTCTAGGAGTTTCTTCCACTAAAGTCATCCCCACTCAACTTTGCAGCCAGAAGTTGTGAGGATTTATCTTCCCTGAACAGGAACCCCGGGCTGCAGAACCCAGTGTTGAAGTAGGAGTCCTTGTCCCAAAATATCCCTTGCCAAATTATCCCACCAAAGTGAATATGGGACTGGTCTACCTCATGCCTTCACTCCCTTTTCCAGTCTGGGTGGATGTGAATGTCAGTCTGTAGATAGACACCTCCTAGCATCACTGTGTGAGAGATTCAGAGAAATAAAATCAGTGTGATTCCAGGCACAAATGTTACTCTGGAAAGACAAAAGGGTTGAAGTGCTGGGTGTGCTCAGGGTATCAGGGGGCACTCAGGACATGAGAGTACATAGTGTAAAAAATCCTATCACTGTAAAAAAGGGACTCCAAGTATCCCGGGTCAATTTTCTCAGTTCCTTCTTCCTGCCTTAGTACCTGATTCTGCTCCTGTGGAGATATCTGCCCTTCCTGGTTCTGTTCTCAGGACGCCTGTCTGTGAGATCTGAGATGGGAGACATATGGGCTCTAGACAGTGTGATCTCCCCACATATCAGGTCAGTGTTGACTACACTGACTAGAAAATTATCTTCTGGTTCTTATCCTCCTGAAGGCAAGCCAGAACCCTTCTCACCACAGAGTCTTCAGGTTCCAGGCTCTTAGAGAACAGGAAAAAACAAAGAGTGGACACTTGCTATTCTGCATGTCAATTGTGTTTGATTTTTTTTTCCTATTGTCAAATCAGAGAACATGCTGGTTTAAGGTTAGTATGGGAGCTGAGTGCATGTGATAAGGACAGGGGACGATGAGACCTGTAGATCATTACCGTGAAAATCATCATTGTGTATGTGTGATTTACTGAATACTAGAAGTGCAATGGTATTAGGGCCACATGCAGGGCTACTCAAATGGAACCTGCAGGCAGAGAAAACTGAGGGTATCAGAGTCCTGAAAGATCCTGAGGTTTTCAGGGTTCATGGGTGTTGGATGAGCCAGTGCATCTGGCAGATCCAGGGATGGGATCCCTTGGTTGCTTAACAGAGTCTGGACTGGAGGCTCCCTGCATAGTAACTGGAGATTAGTAAGCTGATTCTGTGTATCTTGAGGTCTCTAAGAACAAAATATCCCTTAGGGAGAATCCTGAAGTCAGGGAAAAGCCTATAATTTTGGATTAGAATTGTTGGGTAGTCCACATCCTGTAAGTTCAGAGAGGACCCGCCCCTGTAGGGCACATGCTAAGCATCAGGGGGTGCATGGCATATAAAAACTCAAGGATGCTTCCCAGAGGTTTGTGCAGAGGGAGTGGGGGGGGGATTAATTCTGAGGGCCTGTGTCTTCCTCTTTTCATGAAAAACTTCTGAAATAAGATTGGACATGAGGTGACTGTAAACATCCTATGCTATCAGAACATTTACCAAACTCAACAATGCATGAGAACCACAGTCAGTGAGCGTATTTCTGTGGTTTGTTTAGATCTGAATTCTGAGGAACCAGATGCAAGGATGGTTTTGTTAACTCACTAGATACAACATTCTCCAGCCACTCTGATCCAAGATTGAGACCTTCAGGCATTAAAGACCAAAAGTAGTCTGTGTTTCACTCAAAGGTGGTTTCACAATAAGGAGGATGCCCTATGGGGGTTTGATCCTCAGTGGGAGGAGCTATGTCTGCACAGAGCTTAGGGACCTGGTAGGTAACACCTGTCCTACAACAAAGATTACAACTTTCATCCTTAGTCCACCACTGAGCAAGGTCCCCATGTTCTGCCTTCTCTCACATAGATAAAGGCGTCCACTATGAAACACTCTTCCTCGTGAATATGCAAATTAGAAGAGGTGGTCTAGATTTACTGTGGTTCTGTCTGTGCCCTAAGAGCATCACCTAGCACTTGGCATAATGTTCACAGCCCCAAGAGTAGGTGACACCACACATAGGCAGAGGGACACACAACAGCTTTGTCTGGATGTCCAGTCTGATGAGAAACACAAACTGCAAGGGGGCATGTAATGTTAATCACCCACAGAGTTGAAATCTCTGGGAAGATCAAGAAAGGCCCTTGCACAAGTAAGATTAAAATATTGAACCCTCATTAGCATCCCCCAGGGTGTTACTGAGGTAGCAATGCCTGGACACAATTCTCAGTGGGAGTCTTTAATAAACCTAAAGATGTTCAGAATTTGCACAGTAAAGGTGAAACCTGTGAGTACAGCCCTGGAATTCAGTCACATCTCTTGCCTGTTGTACCCTGGAATTTGAGTTAAATCTCTTTTTATTTTTTCTTTTGCAATTCCAGTTGGCATTCCGCATTATATTATATGAGCTTTTAGCCTACAGCAGAGTGGTCAGGCATTTACAGTGTATGATGTGATGGGCCAGTATTTCCAGTACCCACTTTGCACCACACACAGTTATCATGATATCATCGACTTTATTACGAGTGCTGTGTTTTACCTCCCTGTGTTTAACCTGTAACTGCCAAGGTGTACTTTATCATGTTTCCCTTTTCATCCAGGCTCCCAAATCCAGGTCTATGAGTCTTTTTCTATTCTGCTTTTTTTTTTATCTTTTCTTTATTATATTCCACATATAAGTGAAATCACATGGCATTGCTGCTGTTCCATCTGGACTTCTTTATTCTTCATGATACTCTCTACAATCTGTCCCAGTCCCAAATAATAAGATTTAATTTTCTTATGGCTGTGGATATCAGGTTTTATGACTGAGTAAAAGTGATAGGTTGATTTTCAAATCAGTTATTTTTGATATTACTGACAGGATGACTATGCGAGGCTATTTCTGAGAAAAGTGACAAGGGAAATTGAGGTTCCTACATGAGGAGGCAAAATCATAAGGAACAAGAATACTGGAAGTACTGGCTCCAGGCTTGCTTAATCCCACCATCCATGTACCTGAGAGGGTTCCTTTCCTGTTCTGCACACTGATCCACAAAGCATGTGACTTCATACAGAAATGACACCTGTCTCACACAGTAAATGTAACAGCATTCTCGAGGGTAATGTGCAGATATGAAAGAGGATGAAAATGGAGGAGACCAAGCTTCTGAAATTGACTTCTGATGAACCAGGGATGGATCTGTGTCTTACATTATTGGTTAGAACTTCATCAAATGTCCACAGAACCACAGATGATGATGGTGAAAATAACACAGAACTATAATGTCTGACCAGATTTATATAAAGGTAGATCCACTGAATCCAGAATGGAGATGCAATTTAAATGATGTATTCACTTCACAATCAATGGACAAAAAAATAATGTTTTTCATATCAATGATGGCTTCATTTATTGTCTGTTATTTTGTACTAGTGATTCCTATAAAGGTTTATCATAACAAAATTCTTATAATTTAAAAGTACTTACTGCCCAATTCCCACCTGCATCTACAACTAAGCAGACCTAGTCATGACTGAGATGCATCTGTGTCCCCGATGTTAGCTCCTGGTTTTACCACAGAGTCTAGGAAATAAAAACAAAAATGAGCAATGAAATGAACATTCAGCACCAAAATCCACTAAAGAAATGTGTCCCAGGAGCACTGTGTGCTTCTGTGTAGATTTCACACTTCTGTCTCCCATGCTCCACACAGACCTCCTCCAACACTGGGTCCACATGCTCTAGGGGCTCACTCTGTTTTCACTGCATACTCTGATTGCTTTGTAAAAGGAATAGGGTCCAATGGAACTTCCTATCACCTGAACAGGAACCTCCTGCAGCTTTAATGCTCCCTCTGGTCACGATTACTGAATCCTCTAGGTGTGTTCATTAGTGGTGACTTTCAAAGGCATCTCTCATTTTAAATACTGATTTTTTTTTTATGAACATGTACTCTCCAAGGCCATGTGCCCATCTCGGGGAAAGTCTGGGTCAGTGGGGATGGCCAAGGCTCAAATGTACAAAGTAATTCTTAACAGACATGCATGCTTAGATATGTCACATACTAGGACATTGACCTTTATGCCACCATTCAAACCCAGAGCTCAATATATAGGAGAAGGTCATGCAAATAGGACCCCTATGCTCATGAAAAGCAGCCCAGCCCTGACCCTGCTGCTCTGGGACAGGAGCCCAGCCCAGGATTCTCAGGTGTTCCCAGTCCCTGCTCAGGACAGAACACAGACCTCTCACCATGGAGTTTGGGCTCATCTTGGCTTTCCTTGTTGCAATTTTAAGAGGTAATGTATGGAGAAGACACTGGGTATGTGAGTTCATATGACTGGCATGAAGGGTGGGGATGTGAGTTTCTTAACAAGGATTACTTTGTGTTTGCAGGTGTCCAGTCTGAGTTGCAGCTGGTGGAGTCTGGCGGAGGCTTAGTGAAGCCTGGAGGGTCTCTGAGGCTCTCTTGCATGGCTTCTGGATTCACCTTCAGTAGCTACTATACGGACTGGGTCTGCCAGGCTCCGGGGAAGGGGCTGGAGTGGATCTCAGCAATTAGTTATAATGGTAGTAGCACAGACTACACCAACTGTGTGAAGAGCCGATTCACCATCTCCAGAGACAATGGCAAGAACACGCTCTACCTGCAAATGAACAACCTGCGATCTGAGGACACGGCTGTGTATTACAGTGCGAAAGACACAGTGAGTGTAAGTCATTGTGAGCCCAGACATAAACCTCTCTGTGGGAGACAGGAGGACTGGGCCGTAGGGATCACTTAGGACAGCAGGGGGCACTCGGGTCACACTGAGCACAGTTAACAGTTTGGGAGCAGCAGCTTAGGAACTTTAAGAGCTTGTTTCCTTTAACAGGAACTTAACCAACAAGACAAACAAACAAGCAAAATATAACCAAAGACACTGAAATAGAGAACAGGCTGACAATGACCATAAGGGAGAGGGGTGGGAGTTTCAGGAGAAAAAGGGAAGGGTTTGCAGGATCAAGCATAAAGGACACATGGACAAAAAAAAGGGGGGCATAGAAATAGGAGGGAGCTGGGGAGGGCTGCGGGGTGTGCTGGGATGGGGGTAAAAGTCATAAAACTGTACTTGAACAGCAATTAAAATAATAAATAAATAAATAAATAAATAAATAAATAAATAGCTTGTTCCCTGATAGGTGTGGGGTTGACTGGCACACAGCAGTTTCACTCTGGGAACCCCCCTCCCTTCATGCTTCTGTGCTGACCTCTCCAGTATCTGAGTTACAACAGACTGGATGTCATCAGAGAGAAGCAATCTCACATGCTCCAAAATCATTGTCACATTCATTTGCTTCCTTCTATGCTAATGAATCACCAACCCCCCTGACCCAAATCGGCTGAATCCCACCAGACATTCTGTGTGACTCAGCAAGGAGTTCAGCCCCACACAGCTCATAGTCTAAGTAAACCAGTAGCAGGGAATATGCATGCTGGGCAGTTGGCACAAGAGTTGGAGGAACCCAGTTCCAGAGGGGGAAAAAAGCACACGGGTTTTGAACATTGACTTAATTCCACATCAAGGACATCAATAGCAGTTGACATCGTGTGGGCATAGAGAAGTCCCCACCATACCATGTTGTGGATGTCCAGGGTGATGATATCACACACACACACACACACACACACACACACACACACACATTGTAGGGATGTTTGTCCCTTCATTGAGAAGTCTGTTGAGAGGAGGGCACACTTTTCGGCTGGTCAGAAATGGCCGTGTCACATCAGATAAAGAGTCTGGTCCAGGTTTTATTGTTCACCACTGAGCAGTGTCCTGCTCGTGAAAGGAGTTTGGGTGGTTTCCATCTGCCACCTGCATCAAACCAGGGAGATTCTCCACTTCCATGTCAGATCCCCCCCATTTGCACAGGAGGAGAGAGCGGGGTGAACCTCAACATGTCAGAATCAGACATCAAACGCCAGAGCCTGGCTCCTTATTTCACTGAATACCTAGGAAATATGAGTGAGAATGCAGAGCCACATATTTATGGATAGAAAATAATTGCAGTCCATAGAAAATAAAAATAATGGTTATATGTATGCAATAAGTGGGAAAATAAGAAATTGCATGGACGTCTTTGATAAAAGTGTAGGGTGGAACCTGTGCACTCTGCAAGGTCATTAGCTTGTTCTGAAGGACTTTGGTCTACTTACTGCTTACAAAAATGTGAAGCATTCACATATTTATGAGTATCATCAGTTTAGGGAGCTCTACTGATGCAGCTTTCCAACTGGGTGGAGTCAGGATTTGATTAATTTGTCATTGCTATGAGCTGGTGTTGGAGTCACTCCAAAATTCCCAGATTATTAAAACCTGAATCCCATTGGATGATGTTAGGGAACGTGGCCTTGGGGCAAGTGATGGTTTTGGGGTGGAACTGTCAGGCATTGGATCAAGTCCTTCATAACAAAGGACAGAGGAAACTCCCTTGCCCCATCCACCCTCTGAGATTACAATGAGCAAACAGTCATACAGGAATCTGTTCTGTAACTGACATCAATCTACCAGCAGTTGTTACTGCATTCCCCACCTCCAGATTGTTGATAAACACCGTTCAGTTATGGGCCAATGACCCAGTTCACAGTAGATTGTTACAGCACCAAGAATGTAGTATGGTTGTAGGGTAACATGGCCACAGGGACTGCCTCCCTGGAGATTTGCTTCTATATATGTGTTGTTAAAAGTACAACATCAGTGTCCTTCCAGTGATGTTCAAGGGAAGTTTTTCTCTGGTGTTTTTAATAAGCAAAATTCCCTGGTCAAAAGGCATGAGGGCTGTTAAACAAATGTAGTGAGAAGGCAGCATTAGAAGTGGGTATAATGCACGAACCCTTTCAATATTCACATCATCAAGATGAAGGAAGGCCTGTGTTTCATTGGAGATAAAATCCATAAATGCATGTTTTTTTTTTTTTCCAGTCACCAGGTCACAGGGACAAGGCTGATGTGTGCTTTGAGATGAGGTTATGGATGCCACTTGGGCGTAGCATTGACTGAGTAGGGCTGCAGGTTTATGTAGGTTTTATGAATTTAACTAAGCATGCCATTTTTGAAACTTCCCAGATATTGTATATAACAATGAAAGCATGAAACTTGACTTAGTAACCCCTTACTGAATAATAATTAATGTGCTGTGTGCACCTTAGTCACTTGAGGTGACAGTTTTCAAAAGATTTGGGGAGGGGTGTGAAGAGGCTGAGCAGAGAGGGTGTCTAGGGCAGTTAAAATGCTCTACATGTGTCTGTTCCTTCCTCCCACTCTCTTTCTCCACAATGATGGACTCTGCATGTACAGGTGCACAATGGGCAGGGCTTCTGTCTTGATAACACAAGACAACAGACCTTTCAGTGTCCACTGACCTCAGCCAGGGAGTCTGACGATGGGAATGAACACCCCCATGTGTCCACAAATGGATAATATCATACAAAGCATTTACACTTAGCTGAGTAGCATGAAACATTGCATGTGGACTATCACTGTAAATTGCATTGTGGTAACCTGCCAGATGATATAATTTAGCAATGGCAATGATAACTCTATAGCATGTACACTTACCACCCTCTTCTAAAACTTCCCACTGTCAGAATGATGGTTCTTTTCCCTCTAGTCAAGTGGGGACCATCACTCAGAGACTTGACTTCTCTGTCACTAAGGGGAGAACAACGTGTAAGTGGGCATCAACACATGCATATAAGCCTATATTTGCAGCTGTCCCTGCCCCTGTCCCTGCCCCTCAAGGATATCAGTTACAACCCCTGGGTCTCTGCAGTTTACACTCACTGCAGCAGTTAAACCATAAGAAGCACCATGAAGTTTGAGCTGAGCTGGAAACTTGCTATGATGCTTTTACATGGTAACAATAGAGAGACTGAGAAATTATGTGTGTGTGTGTGTGTGTGTGTGTGTGTGTGTGTGTGTGTCTCCGTGTGTCTGCTACTAATGAAAGTCTCTTGTCCACAAGTGTCCAACGTGACGTGGTGCATTTGGTGGAGTCTGGTGCAGACATGATCCAGCCTGGAGGGTCTCTGAGACTCTCCTGCAAAGGTGCTGGGTTCATATTCAGTGACTACTACATAAACTGGATCCCTCAGGCTCCAGAAAATGGGCTGGAGTGGGTAAGGACAATTGGAACGAAAGCTAACAGCTTCACTACAGAATATACTGACTTTTTGAAAAGCAGATTCACCATCTCAAGAGATGATTCCTAAAGCACTGCCTATCTGCAAAGGAACAGCCTGACAGCCAAGGGCTCTGCCCTGTATTACTGTGCAAGAGACACAGAGAGGGGAAGTCAGTGTGAGCCCAGACACAAGCCTCCTTACAGATGGGATGGCAAACAAGAGGGATTACTCAGGCCCCACAGGTTCTGCAGGCATGGGGCACATGGAGGTTCATTAAGGTTTTGCTTCATCTCTGACAGGGAGCTTCCTCTTCACCCACCATTCAACATGTAGGTACCTAGGAAAGCATTCACCACCATGAGTTTAAATTAATTGGTTCACACTATCTATATGCATTGGGTAGATGCATATTGTCTCTGCCATGGAAATTTTCCCCTACATAACTCTGTTGTGACTGTTGGTTTTGTGTTCATTTGTGTAGATCACAAGGTGCCTAAACATTCAGCTGATGGTTAACCATGGTTTTGTCTAAGTGTGATTACAGGTGAGCTTACCTTTGAAATGGTGGCTCAGAAAAGCAGACTGTTTTCCCCAGTGCAGATGGGCACTCTTCACTCCACCAAGGTACTGACTGAAACAAACTGAAGAGGGTAAATTAACCCCTTCCTGACTGTGTGCTGGATTCTACAGCTGGGGCAGAGGTCTTCTTCCTCCCTGAGCACCCTGGTCCTCAGCCAGGTTGCTCAGTGATTGATTTCACAAGAGATTATCCTCCAACGTGATCTTGCACAATAACCAACTGCATATTGCCTTCCTGTGCAAAAGCTCATGATGAACACTTACTGAAATGACAGAGATGTATCTGATTTCTTAGATTACTGTGAGTATTTGCCTAGAAAGAATTCTCATGTGACGCAGTTTCCAAAGTGGTTATGCATTATCATAGTGAGTGCGACATAGAGGATAAATATGCAGTGAAATAAATGACTTGGTGACACATGTAAGTGACACACGCTTGATAAAAAATGCACTGACCCATGGTCCTAAAAAATGGGAACTTTCTCAGTGTTCTTTTCCATAGGAGGGACCTGTGACATTCTGTAGACAGCAAAATATTAAACAGATATTCTTTCCTGTCCCTGGAACTAAGAG
Source organism: Phyllostomus discolor (assembly GCF_004126475.2). NCBI lineage: Eukaryota > Metazoa > Chordata > Mammalia > Chiroptera > Phyllostomidae > Phyllostomus > Phyllostomus discolor. The sequence continues at coordinate 321,993 of NW_023397493.1, read as the reverse complement.
AGAACCCAGTGCCTATAGGCATGGCAGATTAGTAGAACTCAGAGCCCACATGGGGAACATCACCACTGCTCCTCTATGTTCAGCCCTGGAGAATGTCTCCTGTGAAAGGGAGTCTGAGCGATGAGCAGTGGTGCATGAATTCTACCCCCGACGCCCTGACCAGCATGGGCAAGTCCATGAGAGCTGAACAAGAAACCCAGGTGTATGAACAGATGGTGATTCCTGAAGGGACTGAACAGTGAAGCTGTGGGCCACTGAGCAATGAGTCTGTCTCCACGTGGGATATGGAGTCTAAGGTTCATGGGGTATATGGTCAGAAGGGAAGATAACCATATGCATGGAGCACCAAGAATTGAAAAAAAAAAAAAAAAAAACTTGGGCATCACACACAGAAAGGGCCTAACCTAGGAAGACACATCCTGGCCTAGAATCCAATGGGGGCACTGCCCAACTGTTAAGAACAGCAGAGAAGTGCATTACCATAAAAATCATCATAGCACATTTTTGTCATTCATTGAGCAGTAGAAGTGCAGTGGGATTTGGGCCACATGCAGGGACACTGAGATGGGACCTTCCACCAGAAGAATTTGAGGACAATTAGAGGCTCACAAAACCCCCAAGGGCTTCAGGGCTCATGGGTGTTTGTTGTGTCAGTGCATCAGACAGGCCCAGAGAAGGGGCTTCCTGGTGTCTTCACAGAGCCCTGGCTACTAGGGTCTGCAGAGTCACTGGGGTTTAGTAAATTTAGTTCAATGTGTGTAGAGAATTGGAGCACGCCATGTGCCTGAGGGAGTTTCTTGAAGTCAGGGCACAACCTTTAATTCTGGGCCAGGGAAGCTGAGAAGTTTGTGCTCTGTGATCAGTGACAGGAGCCTCCCCAGCATGATGCAGAGCTGGAATCAGGGGGTGGGCGGGTCTCACAATCTCACAGCAGCTGCCCCAGGAGCAGGTGCCAGGGAGGGGGGCTCGGAAGGGATGTCCTGTTTCCTGTGAGGAGCTGTGTCTTTTTCTTTTCATGAAAACCTCTATAAGAAGAGTTGGACATGTGATTTCTGTAAATACCCTTTATGGGCTTTCACCAAACTTCATGGCACATGAGAACCACAGTTAATGGTATTTCCAGGGCTTCTTTAGATCTGTATTGTGAGGGACTGTGAACAGGGATGGTTTCATTAACTCAGTAGGTGGAGTATTTTGTGGACACACTGATCCAGAAATAATATATTCAGGCATTAAAGCCTAGAATTGGGAGTTTTCTGTCTCTCAAAATTGGGTTCACAATGAAGACCATGTCCTGTGGGTATTTGTTCCTTAGTGGGAGGAGCTATATCTTCACAGAGCTCATAGATCTGCCAGGGGAGCTGCATCCTACAACACTGTGTAGGACTTCAACCCTCAGATCCCCTTGGAGTATTAACCCTGTGTCCTCTACTTTCTCTCAGGTGAGGTCATGTCTTCAGGTTTGGAAAGCTCTTCCCTATGCATAGGCAAATGAGAAGAAGTAGACTATTTTGAATGTGGGTCTGTCTGTTCCCTGAGCTTCACCCACAAATATTGCCGTCCATGAAATTCCTGATGATACAGTCCCTCACCTTGGACTGGATACGGAGAGTCCTCTTCCAGGTCTCAGTTTCCAGAGGAAAGGGGCTTTGCAGCTCCAGGTTTAAGCAGGTGGCCAGGAACAGTGAAGTGAGTTTTTCTCCCACTCATGAATGGCGTTCATAAGTGTCCACTGTCAGGTTCAGCTGGTGCAGGAGGGTGCTTAAGTGAGGGCACCTTGTGCCTCAGTGAATGTCTCCAGCGAGATTCTGCACACACCTACCCCAGGTATGCTGTGCACTGGGTGCGACAGACCCAAGGAAAGGAACTGGATGAATGAGGCAAGTTGACCCTCAATATAGTGCTGCAATCTATGCACAGAGGGTCCAGGGCAGATTTACCATGACTGCAGCCACATCCATGAGCACAGCCTGCGTAGAGTTGAGCAGCCTTAGAGCTGAGGACACACCTGTGTATTACTGTGCAGGCCCTGTGGTGAAGGGAAGTTAGTGTGAGCCCAGGCACACACCCTCCTGTGTGAGGAGCTTCAGCCACTAGGGGGCCGTCTGGGTACCTGAACTCAAGGACCTCCCCAGTAGCAAGTGCAGCTGAAGGTTTGGGCTGGTGTTCTGCTGATTTGTCCCCCATTAATAGTTTCCCTCAGCAAATTTCTCTGAGTTCCTGATTGTGTGTCAACAATGATGTCTCTCAGGTAGAAAATGTGTTAGAAACACAGCATTCTCAAGTGAGCAGTAGGAAGAGTCTCTTTCAGACACTTTTGTGACCAATTTAAATGACACATCAAACCTTCTGACCCACATCAGCTGAATCTAATCAGATTCAGGAGGTGGAATAAAATAGAGACCATTTCATCCTGTCATCCTGTCCTAATGCAGTAGGGCAGATGCCAGCTGTGAGTGAGAGTCACTGACTGCATGGTTCTTTCAGCTCCCATGTCACAGAGGACAGCTGATGTGTCCTGAGAGGAGAACAACAAGCCACCAGTGGTAGTGGGAGGACTTTGGGACTCAAAAGTTCAGGGTTTCTGAGGCTTTAATTACGTTTTATGTAAAAATGCTGTTTCCAGTGTTTGCAGAGATTGTGAGCAGTGGTGACTGTGAGTGTAGGAGCCCTGGTGACCTTGCACAGAGCTGGTGTGTGATGATGCTGTCCTGTGAGAATCTCGTTCCCTGAATGTACAAGTGGGAAAATGAAAACTGAAGCAGCTTCTATCAGCTGAATGGGCAGTAGGATTTGTCAGGGGATGACCTCCAGGCATCACAGAAACACCTGCACAAGAAACGCGACATATTCATGCCCCAAGGACAGTGAAGCTGGATGAAGCCATTCAAAAGGTTCAAAGGGCCCTTGAGGGCTCGTATTTGGATGGGTCTTACCTTCACAGCTGCCAAGGTTTTGCTGTTTCTGGGAATACAGGTTCAGGAAACAACCTCCGCTGTCTTTGGAAGTTGTCACTGCAGCACTGATTGCAGATAAAACTCGGGTGTCTGTCCCACATGTGCAGTTTAATAGGAAGTTTAACAGGATTTGTTTGAAATGGTCTGGTTGTAATAAGTATCATTCTCGAGACATAAAATATCTGAGTAAGATAAACAGCTATAAAGTCTTCCATTTTTTAACTAAAATCATAGGCTAAACATTGATTTTTCATAACTACTTTGGATTTCTTTGCATATACCCTGTATGCATTTGAGGGCTCAAATGGGATAATTACTCAGGTTACATATGCTAGTTTGGCACAAGTTATTCCAGCATTTTCATAGCTTCTATACTATGTTTTTTACTGAGTTCCACCCTCACATTACTCCAGTCTCCAGGACAGATGAGTGCTTTCCCAGTTCCTCAGTTGTTCAAGTGATGGGGTTTCTCAGAGATAGGAGAGCCCACTTTGTGGCAAAGAATAGAAACCATACACTGCTCCCCAAAACTCTTCATTTCCTGCTCTCATCCTTATTGACGGCATCTAGCATCTACAGTGCAGTCTGAAGTCTGGGCTGCTGTTACATCAGGTGGAGGAATGGATGCTGACTAAGGCTGGGGTATTACACTAGTCCTGGTCACCAACCTCCAGGTTTAATATTGATGTGTGATCCATCAACAAATGTTACCAGATTCAGGTTCTCCATGAGAGTCTTTAATAAATTGAAGGTTTGCGATGAATTTCCCTTGATGTAGACTAAACAAGTGTGACCCTAATCTTGGAATTTAGTGATCTTGGAAATCCTGCTTGTGTGTCAGTTCAGATGAACTTCACTCACCATTCATGTTAATGTATCCACATGGGCCGAGTTCATTTTTCCATTTGCACGTTGATACACTCAGTGCATCAGGTTCAGGTTCAGTGGATGTCCATCATGCACAGCCATGGAGGCAGCACTACCAAGGACCCCATGCAGACATGGATAGGGACTGTGATAGAGAGGAGATGGTTCTTCTGAAATAAGCTATTGACACACCAGGGGCCCAAACCCACTCCCTCTCCAGCTCCCTGATTACAGTAACATCACATGTGCACAAACACAGATGCCGATGGTGAACCTAAGGTTGAACCTCCAAGGATGAGCAGTTTATACAAATTTAGATCCACCAGCTCCAGTAATGGGAGGTTACCTGAATGATTTTTCACTCTTTAATGAATGAATAAAGAAAATAACATTCTTATCAATTATATTTTACCTATCTGTTATTTTCTATCAAGGATTTCAGTCAATATTTTACATAACAAAATTTCTGAAATTTAAACATAAATACTCCCCAATCTCTACCTACATCATCTCCTAACCATATCTGGTCATGGCTGAGTTTCTTCTCTGTCTCTAATATTGGTACCTGGTTTCACCACAGAGTCTAGAAAAAAAAATGAGGCAGTTAAGCTGCTGCACATTCAGCACTGAACTCCACTGAAGGGACATGATCAGGGAGCACTGTCTGCTTCTCTGTAGAGGTCATGCTTCTGTCTCCCAGTGATCCACACAGAGGAGCCACCTCCTCCAACACTGGGTCCATGTGTTCTAAGGACACAATCTGTTTTTAGTTCAAGTCTGATGAGTTTGTAGGGGAAACGTTTTCAGAAGAAATTTCCTGTCTCCTGATCAGAAACCTCCTCTGGCCATGAGGGGTGGATCCTCTTGGTGAGTTCATGGCTGGTGACTCAAAGGCATCTCTCATTTTAAACCCCTCTCTGCTTATGACACTTTACTCTCCTAGGTTGTGTGCTCAACTCCTGTTGCAGCTGGATCACTGGAGAGGGCACAGGACAAAACATAGGAAGTAATTAATTTTTATTCCTATTTTTTCTCTTTACCAAAATACATATTTCATTGCTTTTGCTGAAAGAAAACAAGGGAAAAGGAAGGGAGAGAGGGAGCGGGAGAGAGGGAGGAGGGAGTGAGATAGAGAGATGAGAGAGAGAGAGATAGAGAGAGAGAGGGAGAGAGAGAGAGAGAGGGAGAGAGAGGGGGGGGAGATATTGGTCGCTTCCTGTACACAACCAGACAAGGAATTATATGCACTTGAATGTGGGATGAAAACCACATTCTCTTGTTTACAGGATTGCACTCCAACTGAGTCAAACAGTGCGAGGTATGGCGGGAGTAAATCTTAATAGCCTTGTACCCTTGGAAATGTCACATTTTGAGATCATGTCCTTCATGTGACCATCCAACTTGAGAGATCTCTATATAGTAGGTGGAGATAGGGCCCCTCTGCTCATTAAAAGCAGCCCAGTCCTGACCCTGCAGCTCTGGCACAGAAGTCCAGCCCAGGACTCTCAGGAGTTTCCAGTCCCTGCTCAGCAGTGAACACAGACAACTAAATTACCATGGAGTTTGGGCTCAGCTGGGTTTCACTTTCTAGTATTTTAAGAGGTAATCTGTGGGGAAGGAGAGACCCTGAGTATGTGAGTAGAGATGACTGAGAGAAACAGTGAACAGGCGACAGGTTCATGACCTACATCTTTGTGTTTCCAAGTGTCCAGTGTGAGGTGCAGGAAGTGTACAATTTTGAAAAAGATTTGTGGACGTGGACAACAGAGAGGTGATTGCTAGGAGGATGGTTGTGTAAGGGGAAAAATGGTAAGGAGAAAATACATTCATGATGAAATTTAAAAATTAGAAAAATTAAAATATATATTAACACATACAAAACTTTGTATTTTTATTAATATCACATTGCACTGGACACTACTATTTTGTTGGAAGCTCTTTAGACACCAGTGGAGACTGGCTCTCCAGCTCTCCAATTCCTGTTGTAAGGACAGTGTCAGGCACTCAGGTGGCTCAGCCTGCAGAGGCTGTGGCCTTCTCTGAAAGGTGCAGGTGAGGAGGAGGGCACAACTGTTCGTGGGCCCCCTTGGAGGACCTGGCATGCTGATGGTCACAGTCCCTACTTTCAGACTATATGCCACTGAAGGATCAGAGCCTCAGCATGTGAATATGGGCTCTCTGGGGTGACACAGGTGTCACTAGGTGGACAGTGGGCCCTGCTCTTATCTCACCCCCCATGGCCAATCCCATGGGGAGCATGATGGTTTGTCTGGGAGGAGCACACCTTCATCCTGAACCCAGTTGTTTAGAGAAGGAGCAACTCCCCATAGACTGTGGGTGGCCTCAGTGCTTGGGAACAGGATTGTGGGGACCTATCAGGAGGTGGCTGTGATAACTGCCACAGGTAAAAGAATCTGTGGCAACTATCCCTAATCCTGGGGCTAGATGCCTCAGGTTCAGACCATCTGGGCCCTTTGCCCCCTCTCCAGACCAGAGTCTTGGGCCCAGGCATCACTCTGAAAGTATTACAAAATTTTAGAGACACCATCGTGGGGTTTTCAAGCTTCATTTATGAGATCTGCTGGGAAAACACCCATACCGCTCACTCCCTTATAATGTATGGCAGGGACCCTGTGCATATGGAGAAATGTGGACATCTGCTCCACAGCTGGTTGTGGTGATTTTTTACTGATATTTCTTCTGTGTTCCATGCAATTTCAATGGAGTCAGAAATCTGCTTAATTTTCATCAGCTGCCACTTCCTCAACTGTAGTGGTCTTCATGGTTTCAAGGTTGGCAGGCACTGTGAAGAGGAAGGCAGCTAGGAAGGCACACATGCCCCCAAAGATGAACCTCAAGTGCACCATGGACAGATCATTTTATGTTATTGCTCAGTTACACGTGTCTGTATTTTCCCCCACAACTCCCCACCACCCCAGCCATTCCCACCTCCCTCCCTTGTTTCCATCAGTCCTTGGATTTGCCCTTTATAACTGTTCCTCAAAATCATGCATTCTAACAAAATTGTTTCAAAATGGAGTAAAAGACAGAAAACTGTACATGGACAACAATTCAAATATATATATATATTTTTTTAATTAGTAACAAATGAATGAAGTTAAGAAAAATCATAGCTACTAGAGCCATGGTACTGAAAAACAAAATGAACTTTTTGGACAACCTGATATACTAATAACTAGATGACTATGTGAGAGTGTTTCTAAGGAAAGTAACATAACACAATTTGAACTTGCTACATGACAATGAAAATGACCACATAAAGAACAAGAACCCTGGGAGTATTGGTGCCAGGCTTGCTGAATCCCGCCATCCATGTATGTGGGATTGTCTCTTCCCAATTCTGCACCCTGATCCATGCACATGGGACTTCATGCCCAGGTGGCACCCATCCTGTGTGGATGATGTGACAGTGATTTTGACGTGCATGGACAGACACGGATGAAGTGAAAGAGGGAGGAGGCAAATCTGAATTTTACTTGTGATGAACCAGGGGAAAAAATATGCCCTGTACTCCTGATTAGAAATACGCCACATGTCTTCACAGCCACAGATCCTGATGGTGAAAGTAAGGATGAAGGTCCACAGCTGACCAATTTTGTAGAATGTTATATCCACCTGCTCCAGAAAGGGAGGGTAGTTAAAATAATTTATTCTCTCTGTAATCAATGTAAGAAAAATGATGTTTATCATATCAATTATAATTTTATTTAGGTTCTCTTATTTTATATAAGTGATTGGCATCAAGTTTTTGATAATGATATGTCTACAATTTTAACATACTTACTTTAAAATCTCTGTCTACATCTTCACCTAAGCAGATCTACTCAGGTGCGAGTTCCTGTGTCCCCAATGTTAGAACCTGGTTTTACCACTGAGTCCAGACAATGGTAACAAAATACAACTCATTAAGACTGCTGCATATCCACTGAAGGAACATGACCCAGGAGCACAGCCTGCTTCGCTGTAGACTTCACACTTCTGTCTCCCAATCATATACACATAAACAATCTCTTTAAACACAAGGTCCACAAGCTCTAGTGTCACACCCTGTTCTAGTTCATACTGTGCTTGATTTGTAGAGGAAATGGTAACTGATGGAACCTCCAGTCTCCTGAACACGAATCTCCTGTACTTTTATTTCTCCCTTGGTTTGTGAGGGTGGAATTCTCTTTGTGTGTTCATTACTGGTGACTCACAAAAGCATCTCTCATTTTACATCCCTCTCCATTCATGACACTTTACTCTTGTAAGTCACATACCTCCTGGAGCAGTTGGCTTAGTGGGGAGTGCACAGCTCAAAATATAGGATGTGATTATTTTATTTTTTATTTCATTATTTTTATCCTCAATAGTCTACTTTTCTCCCATTTCATTTAGAGAGAAACAAAGGGAAAAAGAATGGGAGATAGAGAAAGAAAGAAAAATAGACAGAGTGATTGATTGGTAATTCCTGTCTCCACCCTGACCAGGAGTCATATGTGCCCAGACCTGTGATCAAACCCACAGCCTCTTTGTAACAGGTCGAATCTCCATCCAACTGAGCCAAAATGTCCAGAGATGGGGAGTAATTCTTAACAGACACATGCCCTGGGACAGCTCACACATGGGACATTGTCCTCTATGTCACCATTATAAACTAGAGCTCCCCATACATTAGGAGGGCATGCAGATAGGGCTGCTCTGCTCTCGAAAAGCAGCCCAGCCCTGACCCTGCAGCTCAGGAACAGGAGCCCAGCACAGGAATCCCAGGTGCCCCCAGTCCCTGCTCAAGACAGGACAAAGACCTCTCAGCATGGAGTTTGGGATCAGCTGGGTTTTCCTTGTTGCAATTTTGAGAGGTAATTTATGGAAGATGACAGACACTGGGTATGCAAACTGATATGCCTGAGAGAAACAGTGGACCTGAGGAAGTTTTCTGACCTGCTGTCTTTGTGTTTGAAGGTGTCCAGTGTGATGTGCAGCTGGTAGAGTCTGGGGGAGGCTTGGTGCAGCCTGGGGGGGTCTATGAGACTCTCCTGCATGGCTTCTGGATTCACCTTCAGTAGCTACTGGATGCACTGGGCACATCACACTCCAGGAAATGGGCTGGAGTGGGTATCAGTTATCAATGGTAATGGTGGTACCACATACTATGCTGACTCTGTGAAGGGTCGATTCACCACCTCCAGAGACAATGGAAGAAACATGCTATACCTGCAAATGAACAGCCTGAAAACTGAGGATGCAGTCATTTATTACTGTGCAAGAGATACACAGTGAGAGGAAGTCACCTTGAGCCTTGATAAAAACCTCCCTAGGGAGAAAGAAGGGCTGAGATGCAAGGTGTGATCCTGACAACAGGGGGAACCCAAGGCACACAGTGAGTGATCTTGCAAATGCTTTTTCTACATTTTGATCTTGGACAATACTCGATGTCAATTTCCTTTCATGTGGAAAGTTTGTGAAGTCCATTCTTGAAACAATAGATACTGACTTGATTCAATATATTAGGGCAAAAATTTGATGGAAATTTGCTTGCTTGATGCAGGCCCCAAGTGTGGTAAGACATTATAATGGCAAGATCAGCATACAGGATCAAACATGCAGCAACTTACATGGCATGGGAGCCCACATAACTGACACACATGCTTCATAAATCCAGCACAGGTCCAAGGCCCTGTGGAAATGGTACTTTCTCGTTGATCATAGTTCGGCGACACCTGTGACACTCTTTCAAGAGTGAAAACAAAATAGATGCTCATGCCTGTCCCTGGAATTAAGAAAGAAGTCAGTATTTGCCAGGCTGCTGGGTTTGGAGGACAAGGAACCCACATATGGAACATCAACACAACTCCTCCATGACTAACCCCAGAGAAGACCAGATTTAAAGGGAAGCCTGAGCAAAGACCAGCGGTGTCTGAAATCTCATCTCTGATGCCGTTATCAGTGTGTTTTGCCACTAATGTTTATACTCAGATATGACTGAGTATGTATCTACACTTTGCCTCATGTAGACTGGACTGTGTGAACATGGTGCATGAGTATCCTCCTGGAAAGTGCTGGGATTTTAGAAGAGAAACTCCCCAATGTGGTGGTGCAGGAATGCCTAGTATAGAATACTAGCTAGCATGAAGAACCCCCTATGACTGAAGAACATAAAGTAATTTGGAACCTAAAATATTCAAGTCCTGGGCAGAAAGACAAACACCTCCTTAAGGTCATCTGTCACTACGATGTCTCTGTATTAAAATGGGAATGATTTGCACTGCAGTATACCACTTGATGAGTGCAAAGGGCAGCTTTAACTGTTCTTGATCTGGGAGATCTCTTCCTCCATGGCTGACCCTGAAGAACATGGGGCTCTGTTTGTTCCTGTTTTCAGGTGGCTACTGGTTCTTGCACATCTCCCAAATGATCATCATAATGCCAATTGTTTGCCGTAATTGATTTGGCTTGGTGCATTGAACATCAGCCTGAAAACCAAAGGGTTACTATTCCGATCCCCAAGCAGGGCACATGCTTGGGTTGTGGGCGAGATCCCTGTTGGGGGCATGCGAGATGCAACCACACATGGATATTTCTGTCCATCTCTGTCTCCTTCCCTTCCCCTCTCCCTACAAATATACACATACATACATACATGCATACACACACGTGCACACAGATATATACATACATACATAAATAAATAAATAAATAAATAAATAAATAAATAAATAAATAAAAGCTGCTGCTTGTTTTACAGGTGGCACATTTAGATTGATGCAAAGGCTCCTGTATGGAAGGCCACAGCAGTGCAAGTGATGGAATATACTGGGGCATAAGGTAAGAACAAATCAGCTCAGTCAGCTGAATCACATGCTGTTTTCCCTGAGTGGAATGAACACTCACAGTGTCCAGGTGTGAGGAACACATGGATGTTGCCCAGTGCCCTGGCCATAGGCCAAGAGGGTGGTATTGGAAACCTAGTTATTATAAAGATGTCCATACTGTGCCTGAGATTACAGAATATCCTGGGGTATAAAGAGCACATGGAGTAAGGCCTGCTATAGCCAATTGGAAGTAACACTCAGGACACAGGAGCCATCAAGGGAACTTCCTGGTGTCCCTGTTGAAGTGCCCACCTAGGATCCTGTGGCAAATTGGCATGGGGAACTTGTGCAAGCTGTGATGTGTTCAAGCTCACATATTCCTCTTGAACCCACAGAGTAGGCAAGTGCCAGAATCCACCCTGCTGTCTGACAGTAACAGAGACAGCAGCTGGCCATCGGACTCATGCCCTTGGGGAAGGGCTCTCATGGGTTACCATGGGCAGGTCCAGCCATCTCTTGTGATCCAAGGAGGCTGTGAGTGGATCCTAAAAGGAACAGATGCTTTCTCTGTCTTTGCTTCCCAGACCCCATGACTGGTGCCACTGCTCAATGTCTGGGAAAAAATTTCAGTGCAGACACAGCACCACAGAGACAGCTGAATTGCATTTTCTCCTTCTGAGGGAGACAGTTTTCTTCCCATAAGACCTAACAGTGAGCAAAATGTACCATGTCATATGAACTCACTGTTCTCCGTAGTATCTTCATAGTCCTGATTGAAGGTAAATGAAATATTTTTTGAAGCATGTGCTGCATGTACACGAGAGGATAAATGTATGAGGACTGATGCACAGGAATCATGAGTGTGTGCTCACACTAACCATGAGGGCCCCAAGGACGTTTCCACTTCTCAGACTCTGTCACTGTACAGCGGGCTGAGAAAGGAAGCATGCGGGAGTGTGTAGATAGGACCATACAAGTCTCCCCATTTCATCTCACCTTCTCTCTTTCTACATGATGCAGTTGCCCTTGTCCTGCAGGGGTGAGGAGCATATTTCCCTAAGCAACCAAGGCTCAGTGAAGTATGTACTTCATCCTTTATGTCAGAATTCATACTGGATTGGGAGGATGGGCTGTATATTTACCAGATTTTGTAAAGTCTAAAGGACACAGAAGAGACCAGAGGGAGATTATGTAATGGTATTTTTGTTTAGGAGTACATATAAAATAGAACTTTCTTGTCTATAGATTAGAAGAATGAAAGTGGGTGGGAATCCTTCTTGTTGAAGTGAAATATTCAGCTCTTCATCTGCATATTCCAGAGTCACCCAGATGTTACACAGTGAAGGTGAGCTCTGCCCCCTTCTGCTCACACAAGTCACATTTCATTGGCTCGTCTCCCTTCGATGTCTCCCTTGGGGCATCTTCTCTCCAGGGCAGAGCAGATTCAGACCTCAGTCCCAGATGTGGCACTGACACTGGGCGCCCCCTGAGTGGGAACCAAGAACAAGATCTGTCATGCCCTGGGGTGGACTGTCCTGCACTCCCTTCCATGGTGCTGTTGGTCAGTGGTCATTCCAGCCTGACAATGGGGAGCTCTGCAGATGACAGTGGGTTGCAAGGTGAGTGTGAAGCATAGACTCATGAGATGTACTGGACCTCAGTCCCAGGTCCACAGTACCTCTGCCTCCTACGGTTCTTTGACCTGGCTTGTGCTTCCATTGATAAGTGAAGACAGAGGATTAGCCCCTATGACCAGGGTGTATGTGGCTGGGACTTACAGTGATGACCCTAGAAAGATGGAGATTCTTACCAAAGACCTTTTCAAGGACCACCAGAAATCCATCTTGTGGCAATTTTTTTTGTATTTTTGTATATAATTGAGGACTCTCTACCTTTTAGAGGACACATGTCACACACATAATGAACAAGATCATGTGGCATTGCTGGAGGAATGGACACAGGTCAACAGGACAGGCTGCATGTGGCCTCGGAGAACACCTGGTTGTACTGGGACTTACAGAGAAACCACAGACTGAGGAAGTCAACACATAGCTTCCCATCCAAATTTAATTTTTTCAGAAGTGAAAGATTGATTTATGAAAATTCACAGAAAAGTACAAAATGAAAGAATACAATTAAGATGTGTATTTAGAAAGTAGTTGAAACAGGATATATAACAAATGTTTACTACACCATAGCAGTAAGAGTGACAGAATATAAAATTTTTAACATCAAGGGTCAGGATCTCTAAGTGTCCCTGTGATTTAGAGGAAGATGTTCAAATACAAGGATTATCATTATTGCTTAAAGTGGAAGAATGTGAGTTCATGAAAGTCTGTCTTTATACAAGGTTATGTTTACAGCAAGGCTGATGTCATGAACTGCGTTACAGTTCAGCGCAGGTAGGAAAAATGCATCACTGTGCCTCCTTGTCCTGTGTGAATGCCACAGTGTAACTGCACACACATGGATGGTTCATCCACCACTGTGACCCCAGGGGCTGTGCTTTTACAAGACTGGCAGTGCAATAGTTTCATTGGCAGGGCAGTCAACACAAAGAGCCTGTGAGCCATGCAAGGCACTATGACATTACAGCACCAATAATGCCCCAAAGCCATAGGGATATTTAAGTCCCATTAGAACTGTACAGGAACATTGTCACATATGTGGTCTGGTGTTCACGCAAAATCCTATGGGTGTTGGGAACCGCCCTGACTGGTATCAGAAGCTGAAACCCCCGCCTAGGCTAAGGCTAAGGGAACACCCTTGGAACTGTAAGCCAGGGAGGAGACAAAAGCTTATCTCCCTGGCAGGAATGCTGCTTCTGCTGCTTTATTCATAACTGAACCCCAAAAAGCTTGATCGGTTAGCCAAAGATGGGTAAGATTCTCCAAGGGGGGAACGGCCTAAGACAGGCACAATCACTTTGGGAGGCCCCCCAAAAGAAGGATTTGAGGGGCTGCAGCAAAAGGGGGTGATGGACCCTCGCTCCTCGGCTTTGACATAGCCTGAGTTCTCATCATCTGGGAGAAGATCTCCTTATCTCTTGGTTGCCTTAGTTCCCACGCTAAGCCTGAAACAATGACAGGGTGGTGTAGCTCTGTGCTGAAAAGGGCAGATTCCCTGGGTGATCAGGCCTAAGAAAGAACATGTAAATTACTGTGAAACCTTCTTTGTTTAGAATGCTCTCAGTTGAATGAGAGGGGTCCAAGGAGGAAGTTTGTTCCTCAAAGTCTTACATCTCTTTGACCCCCACTCAATAGACCAGCAGAGTTCCTTGTTTTCTATGGTTCCTTACTTCCCACTGATAAGTACTGTACTTTACCTGAATTATTATGCAAAATGAGCCCAATAAAAGCAGGTATGGACTGTAAATCGGAGCGTTCCCCACTAGGGGGGGTGGCCATTTCGTCCCTACTCCCCCACAAAAACTAGTTTGTCTCTGTGCATGTTTTTTCTCGCGTGTTTTTCAGCGAGCCATCTGCAGCGTTCCATGGTCACTGCTGGCCGGTGACCCACGCGCAACATATGGGCACATTAACTGCACAGGAAAGTGTGGCCATAGATTTTGGAAAGAGCTGTTATGTTTAATTTGATGCTTCAGATACAAAATAACTTCTCCACAAAATGTTCATCCTTTTACAGAACACCTGAAAGATCCATGAAGTTGGAATATGTTGATTGGCCCATCCCCTCTGGCACTCATTGTTATAATCACAGAGGTGGGTGCCCCGTGGGACCTCTCTCTGGGGGAAGAACTTCCTGGTCCCTGTGGGTGACCTGTCAGACAGGGACCTGCTTCTCTGAACGTGACTCTCACCATGTGTGAACCAGCACTGCTGCTCCTCTCCGCAGTCACAGGGCCACAGAGTTTTTCATCAAACAGTCAGGGAAATACATGATACAGTCTCCGTGACAGTGAGCTGTCTGGAGAATTCTGAGTTGAGATACTGAGTTAACACATTGATTAATTAAATTTAGCTAAAATTAAAATCCCCTGTCCTACCTAGGTACTGATAAGGGAAATAAAAAGTCAAATATAGACTGCAGAGCATATGTTCAAATGAACTGTCTAGAAACATTGTGTCCTGAATAGTAAGGGCTTTGCATGTAATACAGGAACCCAGGATCATCTGGCCACAGGGCCCAGCCTTCCCAGGGAGGATGAATGCCCCTTATTCCTAGGTGACCTGTCCCAGGAGCAGCTGCAGGACTCAGGCTGAGGACTGGTGAAGCCCTTGAAGACCTTCATCTGCACTTTCACTGTCTGGGGCTAAGTTACTAGCATAACTACCTGATTGGACCCAGGAGCCTCCAGTGAAGGGGCTGAAGAGGGTGGGGTACTGCACAGGGAGCACAAGGTACAACCCAGCTTTCAGGGCTGCGTCACCGTTACTGCTGACATATGCAGAATCAGCGCCCCCTGCAGCTAAGCTCCATGACCACTGAGGACATGGCCATGTACCACTATGTGAGAGACACAGAGAGGGGAGTGAGTGTGGGCCCTGGGTTCCTGTGTTAGTCTGGAGTTCCTACTGCATCTGACATCTCCTTCTGCATCTTCTCCAGAGTTGGTATCTGGATACCAACAGAGGAGACTATTAAGTAGCAAACAGCAGCTCCCATGGCTCACCTGCCATCAGGTGACAGAACAGTGGTCAGTCCTGAAGAAGAAGAAAGACTGGATGGTGGTAGTCATTGTCCCAGAATCATGATGCATCGCCAGTGGCTGCAGCCTCTGAGGAAACTGCTGCCACCCAAAGTAGCTTCAGACGTCGAGTCTGATGATGCCCATGTACCACAAGGTTGTACAGAGCTCAGTTCTGACATTTGAAGGTCTCAGGAGGGCCAGGCAGGCTTCCCCAGCAGGGGTGAACTGGCTTCTGAGAGCCAAGCTAGGGAGTTGTCTCTGAGTGTGTTGTGCTCAAGAATTAGGGCCAGTGAAGGCATTTGTGTTGAGCAGGGGCTTAGCTGGATCAACTGTCCCACCAGGCAAAAAGCAGTGATACCCCAGGTTTTCTTACCAATGTTTCCAGATGAGGACACATGTGGATAAAGTCAGTAAGGCTCAAAGTCTCCCAGATGTCCACTATAGAAACCTGGGTTCAGACTCCTGAGTCCACCTAATGATTGCAATAATACGGGAAAGGGGGTTAGGTATGCATTCAGGTCATCACCAATCCAAGATTATGAGGTGGCAGAAAAGATCATACCAGGGAGTAGACAGGGGTCTTGGTGAGACAACTAGAGTGGCAGTTTCTACTGTCTGAGACTTTTCTCATTGTATCAAAGGTTGTGGGTCAGCAGTTTCCTTCCAAAGATCGCAGATTCTAGAGGGGCCAAGATTCTTTAGTGAGACTTCCTGCAGTTGACCCATTCTCAAAGGTGTGGAGTTCATATTTCCTCAATGAGCTGCGAGGTGTGAACCCAGGGATTTCCCTGGAGTTTTACTGTGACTTCTATCATTGACACACATGCTAAGGTCTCATGAAGATGAGGATGATTATGAAGACATTATTGAGGATAATGTGGGGAGAAGGGTGCCTGAGTCTGTCGAGGGGTTTGGATATGCAGGTTATGTGATATTAAATTTAAGAGGTCCACTTGATAAGAGGTTGGTGCACCCCCATTATCTGGGTGTTTCTGTAAATGTGTTTAATATCAGTGGACTGGGGGAAGCACACTGTCCTCCCTAGCTGGGGTAATCTTGCCTGAATGATGAAGGTCTTCAGGGGTCCAATGTGACCCTCCTAGCTGGTGGCCTTGGACCTGGATTATCTGCATGAGCTGTGGCTTTTCTTCCAGCACTCAGAGTGCACGGGCTCCTCCTGCATCTCAGACGTGCCATCCTTGGCCTGGAACTAACCTTGAGACTCCTCTGTGACCCTCACATCACTGTCACTCCTGAATTTTTCCTGACCTTCTTTCTGTCACATTCTGTTATTGCATCAGAGCCACAGAATCAGTGGAATGTGTGTCCCATTCAGGAAGTCCAGACTGAGGAAGGTGTTTTCTGGAGGCGGACCTGGTCCCTGTCAGAATGAGGGCCCCGTGCATCCTGTCCTTGTCACACACGCCTCTTTCTCATAAACCTGTTCTTTCCAGGATGGACAGGAAAACATGACAGAGGACCACAAGCACACAATGAACATTATTACTGTTTGTCCTAACTCAGCACAGCCTCTGGTCACGGGTGCTTCCTGTCCATTTCATGTGATCATGTGTTGAGTCTTTTTACCTGAGTTTGTTGTCCACCTTCCCTATGCTGTGCTTCATGCTTCCTAATCAGGAAAACATCAAAGACACCTGTTTACAGTCAACTGAACTCTTGTGAAAACAAGAGAGATGGAATAGTAAAACAAATAAGCAAGATGTGTTGCATTGTTTCTTCCAAATAACATTCTACCTTAAACAAAAAGAAAAGAAAAAGTGGACAGAGCAAGAACAAGAAAGACCCTTGGAGATACTATGCCATGAGGAATATATCATTCTCAGGATCACAACAGCTGTGTGTTTCCATGTCTGTGAGAGACGTAGTGGTCAAGGGCATGGAGAGAGATCACCGAACATGTGGCGGTGGTGGGGACAGGAAACGGGGAGGTATTATGTAATGGGAACTGAGTCAGTTTGGGAAAGGGAGCATTTCTGGGTCTGGATGGTGATGACAGTTGTAAATGGAGTGAGTGTACTTAATGTCAACGTGTCCATTTTATATGGATTAACACATTGAATGTGAGTGAGTGTATGTTTTACCACAAATGTGAAGCCAGTACTAATGAGAGATGTGCACATGTTTTCTAGGAGAGGCGGTGCTTCCTGACCCTGTAGGGTTGGAATGGAGTCTGGACTGATGCAAAATTGCTCTCAGGAGCTCACTTTTGGGCAAGAACCTCAGACAGAGTGTGCCTGTCCCATCGGTGTTTCCACAGAAATGGAATCTGGGAACAGGGCAGCCTGGTGCAGGATTCTGGGCCACAGGGTCCCTGAGATGAGTGCAGTGGGTGAGATGGATGTGTAGGGTCAAGAGTAAAGGGTGAGACATGTCCTTAGGGTGCAGGGCATTACAAGGACCCAAAAGTCTCTTTGAGGGGGTTGCAATGTGAGTGGCATGCCTTTAGGGCCAGCACTCTCTACATCACAGTGCAGCCAGGATGATGGTGAGAAGCCACAGCCCCCATGATGCTCACCACACACAGGACCCTGCTGCCCAGGATGGATTCTCCCTTCTTGGGAGACACATTGTCACTGAATTTTCACTTTACAGTGTCCTCTTGGGCTGGTAGTCAATGTATCCCTCTGCTTTTACATGGCATAGGAGTGACAAAAGTGACAAGGCCTTCAACAGATTCTACTCATCTGTGTCTGGTGAAACATGAAAGGAAGGACACAGTATGCATAACACCTGTCTCAGCTGCAGGGCCAGGTCTGTACACCTGGCAACAGGACCTGACCAGTGTGGCCCCTTCCCTGGTGTTGGGCTGACACAGAGGCTGCATCTGCACCACCACCTGCAGGACTAGGGGCGTCAGCAAGGTGTAGGGAAAGACTTTTTGTAGTTTACTCTTATTTTACATAAATTGTTATTTTTCATAAAATTCCATTTTCCAATCTGGCAACAATTAATCTACTTCACGTGATCTTTTGGTCTTGGGCAGATGTTTGGACATCATGTCAATCTGTTTTAATATCCACTTGAATAGTGCATGAAATTAAAAGACTACGGTCCCTCATCCAGTCCAGTTTCAATGTTTAAATGTGGAAAGAAAGACTGTTCACTGTCATGATTCAAAGTTGTCTCATGACCCAACTATGCTTCTATCCCTGACCCACACCATCGAGTCTGAGAGAAGAAATATGCTCAAGGAACAGAAGGACATGGGGCAGTGACCTAAGTCTCTCCTTACTTATGAGACCAGAGTCCCCTATATGCAAATTTCCTTCTCACATCCAGTTTAAAGTGCACACTGGGCTGTGGGGTCTCACAACTGTCTCCTAACAGGGGGCTGAGTTTTCTCGAGAAGGCAGAGCTGTGCTCTAGAGAAGATGAGAGTGCTGGGTCTCCTCCTGTGCCTGGTGACAGCCCCCCTGGGTGAGTGTCTAAGATGTTAGGAATAGTTCTATGGGAAGTGGTGAGTGCACATGACTGACAGTGTCAGATGCTCCTTGTCCCCAGGTGTCCTGTCCCAGGTGCAGCTGCAGGAGTCTGGCCCAGGACTGGTGAAGCCCTCACAGACCCTCCCCCTCACCTGCTCTGTCTCTGGTTACTCCATCACCAGTGGTTACTGCTGGGGCTGGATCCGCCAGCCTCCAGGGAAAGGGCTGGAGTCGATCGGATATATATGTAGTAATGGGAACACTTACTACAGCCCGTCCCTCAAGAGCCGCACCACCATCTCCAGAGACACATCCAAGAACCAGTTTTCTCTGCAGCTGAGATCCGTGACCACCGAGGACACAGCTATATATTACTGTGCAAGAGACACAGTGAGGGGAAGTCAGTGTGAGCCCAAACACAAACCTTCTGTGTGGAGACAAGGAGGCTGGAGTGCAGCGGTGCCTAGAACACCAGGGGGCACTGAGGACACCAGGGACAGTGGAAAGCTACACTGACACTGTTCCAAAGACTCTGACTCCCCAGGACCACTTTTCTGCCTCTGCCATCCCTGCATCAGCACCTGCTTCTCCACTGGTGACCACCACCCAGTGTCCTCCTTGGCACTGCCCTGGGCACTCCTGGCTGTGTGCTCTGAGAATGGGGACCTGTGGCCTGTACATCAGAGACCTCCAAAAAATCCAGGTCAGTGTTAGCTACACTGACTGGAAAAGGGTGCCCTTGGTGTTTTCCTCCTGAGGAGCTAGGGCACTCTCACCATAGAATCTTCAAGTTCCAGGTGCTGGGGGAGCAGGAAACTACGAGGGCAGGTGCTCTCAAGTCTTCATGTCAATCGAGTTTGCTTCTCTTCTCATCACAGTCAGCCACTCACTGAATCTGATAAGAGTTGGGATCCTTCCCATGTGCTAGGAACTGGGGAGAAGGGAGAACTGCGGCCATTACAATGAAACTCATCACTGTGTGTGTTAGTGAGTGATTCATTCAGTAGTAGAAGTGCAGTGGATTTAGGGTGGCATGCTTGGAGACTCAGGTGGGACCTGCAAGCAGAGGAACCTGAAGACATTAGAGACCCGCAAAACTGCTGAGGGTTTCTGGACAGAGGGGTGTGACCTGAGTCAGTGACTCTGGCATCTCTGAGCTCCCTGGTGGCTTCACAGTGCCCTGCATTGAGGAGCGTGCTAAAGTCAGGGTGCAGCCTTTAATTCCACACTAGAGATGCTGAGAGGCCCATGTCCTGTGAGCTCAGACAGGACATCCCCCTGCAGGGCACGGGCTGGAAAGCAGGGGGTGCACAGACCCTGTGATGTAAGGACAGCTGCTTCAGCAGCAGGTGCAGAGGAAACTGGGGAGGGATTTCCTCTGGTGACACAGTTATTCTTTTCATAAAAACGCATAAAATAAGATCTGGGCATGATGTGACTGTAAATATCGTATTCTATCAGAGAATTTACCAAACTCAACAAGACAAGAAAACCTCACTCAGTAAGAGCATTTGTAGGGCTTATTGATAACTGAAAATTAAGGATCTGGAGACAGGGATGTTTTTAAACCTATTCAGTGTTGCATTTTAAGACACCCTGATCCAAGGAATAAAACCTACAGGTATTAAAGCCAAGAACTGGTCCAGGTTGACTGTGTCACTAAACGATGGGTGGGTTCTCAAGGAGGAGCATGTCCTTTGGGGGCTTGTTCTCACTGGGCGGATCTATGTCTGTACAGAGCTCAGGGAGCCAACAGGAAACTTATATCCAATAACATTGACAGACTTGGACCCTGACTCTCCCACTGAGAATTGTCTGTGTCCTGTACCCTCTCAAAGGTGGGGTCATATAACAGCCTTAAAGTGCCCTGTCTCATGAATATGCAAGTGAGAAGAGGTAGACTATGTTAATCATGAGTCTGTCTGTGCCCTGAGAGCATCACCCACAGCCATACCCTCACCTACATTATTAGCCCTGATGACACAGCCCTCACCATGGACTAGAGCTGGAGAGACCTTGTTCTGGTGCCAGTGGCTGCATTCATGGTTCTCCTCAGACTCTGAGTTGAGGAGGGGGCCAGAAAGACTCATGAGGAATTTTTACCCAGACCTGCCTCCTCTTTACAGGTGGACACTCTCGCATGCAGCTGCTGCAGCCTTGTGATCAGCTGAGGAAGCTTGGGGCCTCAGTGCAGGTCTCCTGGAAGCCTTCTGTATGGAGCTTCACCAGCTATGCATTGCTCTGTGTGGGAGAGGCCCAGGAGATGGACTGCAGTATGTGACCTGGGTGAACACAAACTCTGGGAAACCCCCATATGGCCAAGGCTTCTAAGAAGAATTTTTCTTCTCTGTGAACAACTCCATCAGCACGGCCTATCTGCAGATCAATGGCCTGATGTTGGGGGTATGCCTGTGCATCACTGTGTGAGAGACTCAGTGTGATGACCCCCATCATCAGTGGGTTGCAGACCCTGAGAAACAGGGAAGTTGCCCACAGGTCAATGAGAATGAGGTTCCATGGAGAGCAGAGTGCAGGAGAAAGCCTGTGTTTCCCTCTCTGTCAGTAGAGTAGGAGTCTTAGCACAAGAGCATAGCATGGACACAATATGTTTGGGGATCTTCTCCTTGAGATAAACTGGCATCTGAAAGTCTGAGGTGATGCGTATCAAGAGGCTGAAAAGGAGTCTTCCCTTCTCCACAGTGTCCTCTTTGTCCCCCGTTGTCCTGTCCCAAGTGAGCTGCATGGTTCTGGCTAAGGACTAGTGAACCTCTGAGAGATGCTCCAAAGATGGGGTGCACAGTGCCAGGTGTAGTTCACACCCCAACTGTCATTACAGAGCAGCATCTTGACCCTGAGGGCATGTCCCTGTTCCAGCTCCCCATGCAGCTGAGCTCTGTGATCCCTGGGTGCAGGTCCATATATTACTGTACCACACACGGAGGGCTAGGCAATGCCAGGCCAGGTTCCAATGTCCCTCTCGAGGGTGTAGAGGTGAGTAGGAAATCATGATTCCCCAAAGGATCAAAGGGTTTCCAGCTTCACTGTTGGTGGGATTTTCATCGGGAGTGCTTTGGGTCCCTTAAGAAATCCCCTGGAATGCTGACTCCATTGCCCTGATGTTCAACAGGTCCTGCCCATGAGAATAAAGGTCAGAGGGAGCACGTGTTCAATCAGAAGCTCTTTTAGAAAGAATCACAGGTCTCTGTTTCAGTTCTAAATAAAATGCATGCTTGACTCTTCAGTACATAAGAAAATGTGCACAGAGTGAATCAAGTTTTATATGTTTTTAAAATTCTTAATTGTGATAGAAAATAAAAAAGTGCACCATCTTAGCTATCCAAAATATACAATTCAGTCATGTTAGGTATACTCATGTTGACATAGAACAAGGTGAGGAATTCTTGTATCAGGCAAAGTCTGACATGTTATCAACATAAGCCACCTTCCCCTCCTCCCAGCTCCTGCTCTCACCATTCTACTTCCTGTTTTGATGTCCTTGACTACTATATATATATATAGACACCTTATGTATGTGGCATCATACAGCCGTGTCTTCTTGTGGCTCGCTTATTTCTTTCATCATAAAGTCCTCAAGGTCCATCCACACTGAAGCATATGACAGGATCCCCATCTTCAATGTTGTGTAGTACTCCAGTGTATGTATGGACCACTTTTGTTTACCCCTTCATCCACCAAGGGGTATTTAGGTTGTTTCCACCTGTTGTCTTTTCTGAATTTGCTGCTACAATCAGGGGTGTTCATCCTTTGAAATTACTTTAGACATACACCCAGGATTCCAATTGTTGCAATATATGACACTTCTGCTTTGTATTTTTGAAAAGTGTTTGTACTCTTTTCTAGTGGGTGCTCAAGAGTTCCTATTTTTCCATATTCTTGCAAATGCTTATTCTGTTTAGTTTTCTTTTTAATACTGACTTTCTAATAGATATTACAATACCTCTCCATGGCCTGCAACCCAGGCATGTACCCTGGCTGGGAATCAAACCTGCAACACTTTGGTTCGCAACGTGTGCTCAATCCACTGAGCTATGCCAGCCAGGGCCAATACCTCTCATTATGTTTTTTAATGCCATTATTTATTTATTTTTAGAGAAGAGATGGGAGGGAGAAACAGCGGGAGAGAAACATCAGTGCCTGGTTACCTCTCGTGCCCCCCCTAGTGGCGATGAGGCCCACAACACAGGCATGTGCCCTAACTGGACATCGAACCAATAACTCTTTAGTTCAAAGACCAGAGCTCAGTTCATTGAACTACATGAGCCAGGGCTCATTATGGTTTTGATTTACAGTTCTCTAATCACCATTAATGATGACCATCTTTTAAGATGCTCGTTTGGCAATTCTATGTTAGCCTTGAAAAGACCTATTTCATTTCCACCCCACTTTTCTTCCAGCTCTATAGAAGTATGATCATTCCTCACTGTCTAAATGTTAGCTGCACAGCATAATGACTGGACACACATATCTTGTGATATGATTACCACGGAAATACAGTTAACATCTGCCATTTCATACAGACACAAGAAAAGGAAAAGGCAGAGAAGAGAAGAAGAGATAACAAGAAAAAAAAAAGAAGGAAAATGAGGGTTTCTTTGTGCTAAGAACTTTTAGGATCTACTCATATGAACAAAACTCCCACACACCATAGAGAAGTGTTAAATCTAGTCACTGTGTTGTCCATGCCATGCCATTCCCAGGACTTACTTATGTTGTCTCTGAAAGTGTGTACCTTTACATCATCAACACCCAAGTCTCTCACAGCCCAACCCCACCTCCGGTAACCACAAATATGACCTCTATAATGGTATTTTAGACTCTACATACAATACCATATAGTATTTTTCTTTCTGCATATCACTTATTTTGCACACCACTATGCCCTCAAAGTCCATTTATATTGTCACTAATGGCAGAATTTTCATTTTTTATGGCACATGATGTGCTATTATAAACATTTATTTTATCCATGCCTGGGTATTGTATTCAATGCTTAAATAAATATGGAAGTTCAGAAAATTCATTGATAAAATGATTTTTTTTTCTGGAAAAAAAATACACTGAGGTGAAATAAGTGGGTCATAAGGCAGCTCTCTTTCTTTCTTTTTTCTCTTTTCTCTTTTTTTTTTTTTTGAGAAACATCCATATTAGTTTCCTCATCTGCTGCACCAATTCACATCCCCACTAATAGTGGATGGGGTTCCATTGACTGTGTGTCCTCTCTCCCAGGCTCACACCTCTGGGTCTGACCTCATCTTGTATTTACTCATCAGGGGCTCTGTTTCACTTAACCCAGCAGGAGTCTGGCCCTGGGCTGACATACACCCATACCCTCACGCTGGCCTGCCCCTTCTCTGGGTTCTCATGAGGACTACCGATATGGGTGTGGGCTGGCCCACTCATCCACCCTGAAAGGCACAAGAATTGCTCTCAGATGTTTGGTGGAACAATGCTAAGTATTGTAACTCATCTCTGAGGAGCATGCTCATAATCTGCAAGGACACCCCCAAAACTAGGTGGTTCTCACACTTTCCAGCATGAGCCTTTCATATATAACCAAGTATTACTGTGCACAGATGACACAGAGACGCAGCCCAGGGGCTTCCTGTAGAAGAACCTGGATGCATGCCTGCTGAGTCCCAAGTCTGCAGAACAGGAAAGAATGGGGTGATGTAGTTTCCTTCCAGGCTCTGAGGCTTCCTCCAGTATCCACAGGCTCAGAGACCCATCTTCCTTTCTCTTGTCTCCTTAGAAGACCCACATGCCTTCTGTGGGTCTTCTAAGTGGTGCAGACAGAGGAGATGCTGAATTCTGTTTTATAAACATTCACCACAACAAGGTTAGTTACTTAGGAAAGAATCATCACCCACAGGATGTGACTATGTCATGGGCTCCTGTCCCTCCAAGTGGCAGAACAAAATTAAACTCAAACCCAATTTTTGTTAAAATGTTGGATTTCATGGTAGAACACCATTAGCCATGAAGAAATTGTGGAGCTCCTTCTACTTCTTAGACCAGAACAGTCAATATGAACAACCAGCTGATGGGTGGCTGGTCTGTTACTTTGTAAACAGGAGGAGGGAAGAAGATGGGAGGAGTGAAGGATATAGGAGGAGAGAAAGGGATGATGATCCCCGTCCCACAGGGGCAGTGACTGGGAGGTCCAAAGGATATTGTGGCAAGGATATTGCCTGATTCTGGGAGCATAGGATCTCACCCTATGCAGGGGTCGCCGATCCAAAGCAACAGAGATGGACATGGGAGTCCATGTAGCATCTGGCGATGGGAAACTGTGGTGGTTAGGGGCACTTGGGAGATTCTGAATGCAGCATCTATGTGAGGGAATGACCCCACTGTTACAACACCAAGAATTGTGACTGCTTGAGGGGCCATGAAAAGGTCTAGGCTGGAGAAGATGTCTCCTTGGTACCCTTAGTAGTGGCATTGAGGGGCTATCTATTCTCTGCACAGACACTTTTAAGAGAATCGCTGGGAGTCTCAACTGTGTGGCTTGAGGAACAGAGCCAGTATTGCCCCCTGTTGTGCATGGGCAGCACCTCACTCCCACCGGTTGAATTATTATGTCCGCAGTGTCCTAGTCATGCACTCCTCCAAGGTCAAGGTGTACTGCTTTGAGTGGAAATTTGGCCCTGCTATCCCAGACAGCATAGGAGTGAAGGGGGTCATTTGGCCCCCTGGAGACTGAGAGAGGCTGGCCAGATCAGTGTACCAAGCGACCTTTTTCCTCCTCCTCCTCCTCCTCCTCCTCCTCCTCCTTCTCCTCTTTCTTGTTCTTCTCCTCCACTTGGTAAAGGGATGAGAAGTTGCCAGCAAGCAACACAGAATTGAGTTTGGACTGTGTCTTCCAGATGTACTTCCATCCTGGAGCCAGATGGGCAAGTTCCTGGCTCAGTGGCTGCATTATAGGGAAGCAAAACGGGGGTCCCCAGCAGGGTTAGCCCCTGAAGCCATGGGCAAGAGACAAATGTCACTGATAACAGAGGGGACAGAACAGGACTGTGTGGATCCAAGACAGTTCTCTTGGACCCAACGCAGACTTTAGCATCAGTTGTCTGTGACACCTCAAGTTGAACCTGACTCACTTCAACTTATCTAGGCCTATATCGCAGGTGATCCTTCTCTATTGTACTGAGGACCCTGAGTCCCCAGGTGTATACAGCTCTAGAGGGTCAGTGACACCCTGTACATGCAGACACCCACTCATGTTCTCATTACAGAAAGCATGGACTACAAACACACTGGGCATGTCCCACCCTCCCCTAGATTAGTGTCAGGGTTTCAGTGGAGAACAGTGTAGAGGACACAGGGCCAGGTGCTCCTGTTACCAGATGTGGCCTCTTGGACACAACCCAGGCTCTGACCACTGGGGGGCGCTCAGGGTCCCTGAACACAAGGACCATCAAAGGAGTGGGTGCAGTCAGATGTTTTGAGATTTCTTTCCTGGTTTCCTCTTCTGGTGACAATTTCTCTCAGGAAACTCTGTATTCCTGATTCTGTGCACCTCTGAAAGCTCTGAGTTAGACAAGTCTGTTGTAAAGGAAGAAGGTATTCTCCCATGGATAAAAGGCAGAGTCTCTTTCAGACACTCATGTGCCAAATTTCAATGAACCATCAAACCTCTGACCCATGCTATCTGACTCTAACAAGAGGCTCTGTTGGACCCAACAGTCAGCCTGGCCCTGAATAGCTTACTGTCCAAGCTGACCAGCAACAAGATATGTGCTTGCTGGACAGCGGGCACCTGAAGTGTATGAAATCATCTTATGAGGTCACAGGCCTCCGGGGTTTATGGTCATTTACTTGGCATCATGATCATAGCACCAAGTGTAGGTGACACCACACAGAGGCAGAGGGATACACACAGCCAGGTGTGAATGTCCAGGCTGGTGACAGGCACGTGTTCCAAAGGGATATTGGATGTGTATTTTGCACAGAGTTGAAATCTCTGGGAGGAAAAGGAAAGGCCGTTCAGCAAATCAGATTATTATACTAAGTCCTGATTAGCAGCCCCCAGTGTGTTCCTGAGGGAGAAACCACCAGGGAATAATCCTAGGCCAACGTTCTCAATGGGAGTCTCTAATAAAGCTACAGGATGTTCAGAACTTTTACACTAAAGATGAAACATGTGAGCACAGTCCTGGAATTCAGCCATGCCTCCTGACTGCCACACTGTGCCCCACACCCTTCCTGTAGCCTCTCTGGGATATGGGAAAATTTTATTTTTCTTTTTAAATTGCAGCCCACATTCTATATATTATATTATTTTATTTTTTAAAGATTTTAATTTATTTTTAGAGAGGAGGAAGGAATGGGAAAAAAAGAGGGAGAGAAACATCAAGGACTAGTTGCCCCTCACACCGTTCCTACTGGATACCTGGCCTGCAACCCAGACTTGTGTCCTGACTAGGAAATCAACCCGTGCCCTTTTGGTTTGCAGGCCAGCACTCAATCCACTGAGCCACACCACACAGGGTTCTATATTTTAATTTATTTGAGCTTCTTGCCTACAGCAGAGTCACCAGTCATTTACACAATTTCTGATCTGATGGCCCAATATATGCAGTTCTCACCTGGTACCACAGAGAGTTACTAAGATAGTATTGACTTTATAGACTGTGTACACTTTACATCCCAGTATTTAATCTCTAAGTGCCAATTGGTATTCCTTAATCCTTTTGCCTTTTTCACCCAGGATCCCAAGCCCCCACTCACCTGAAAATCACCAGTCTGTTCTCTGATTCTAGGAGTCTGTTTATAAATCTCCATTTTTATTTTGTTATTTAGGTTCAACATATAAGTGATATTATATAGTATTTGTGTTTTTCTGTCTAACTTATTTCACTCAGTATAATACAATCTAGCTCCATCTACTTTATCCCAAATGGTAAGATTACTTTTTTATCTATCTATCATCTATCTATCTATCTATCTATCTATCTATCTATCTATTAATTTATGCCAGAGTAAAGAAGATGGGTTTATATTGAAATCAGTGGGTTGGTAAAAATCCCATTTAGTTTTTTTTTGTTTTTTGTTTTTTTTTTTTTTTTTGCTGTAAAATTAAAGACACATTTTCTGTAGAATAAAAGACACATCAGAGTTCAGGCCAAGATGGAGTCATAGGGAGAATGCCTTCATTTCCTCACATAAACAAAAGTAGGATAAAAACCAATCTAAAACCAATAAACAACTAGAAGCACCAAAAAATCAAACTGCATAGAACCCCAACAACCAAGGAATTAAAGAAAAGAATCAGTCAGAACAACGAGACCAGTGAGGTGGCAGGTCACATGGGCCAGCTGAGAGAAACCGCTGTGAGGCAGCAGGCTGCACAGGCAGGACATTCATAAGGAGAAACTGAGACTCAGAGTTGACAGTGGACTATGGTGGTTGCCACAGTGGGAGAAACTCCCAGTCCCACAGGAGAGTCCCTTGGAAGTTGTGCTGGAGACAGCAGGGGAGCTGCATTGCTCCCTCTCTTGCTGCCCCCCATAGGCAGCACCTCAGCACAGCAAAGAGGGTTGTCCTGCCTGGGTGAATACCTAAGGCCCTGCCCCCTCACAACTTAACAGGTGTGCCACAACAGAAAAAAAAAAAAAAAAAACACGGCCCAATAAAGAACAGAGCAAAACCTCAGAAAGAGAAATAACTGATGAGGAGATACCCAAGTTATATGATGAGAGATTTAAAGCCCTGATAATCAAAATGCTCACAGATGATGATCATCTTGCTCACAAATGGAAGAAAAGAAAAAGATACTCAATATGAAATAATGCAAAATATTCAAGGAACCAAGACTTAAAGGATGGAAACCAGGACTCAAAATAATGATTTGGAAAAAAAAATCCAACCAGAACAAAATGAAGAAACAAGAATTCAAAAAAGTTCAAAGTGTCTTACAAACTTCTGGGGCAACCAAAAAGTTTCCAATATCAAAATTATAGAGGTGCCTGAAGGAGTAGAACAAGAGCAAAAAATTGAGAAGTTATTTGAACAAATAATGAAGGAAAACTTCCCCAATCTGGCAAAGGAAATAGATTTCCAGGAAGTCCAGGAAGCCCAGAGAGTCCCAAAGAAATTGGACCCAGGAAGGAACGCACCAAGGCACATCATCATTAAGTTATCCAAGATTAAAGATAAAGAGAAAATCCTAAAAGAAGCAAGAGGCAAGGAGAGAGTTACCTATAAAGGAATTCTTATAAGACTGTCAGCTGTTTGTTGTTGTTGTTGTTGTTGTTGTTGTTGTTGTTGTTTCAAAAGAAACTTTGCAGGAAAGAGGGGGCTGGAAGTTGTATTGGAAGTTGTGGAAGGCAAGGACCTACATCCGAGATTACTCTATCCAGCAAAGCTATAATTTAGAATGGAAAGGCATACCGTTAAAGAAGTTCATTATCACCAAGCCATAATTATATGAAATGATAAAGGGACTTACCTAAGAAAAAGAAGATCAAAATATTAGCAGTAAAATGACAACAAACTCACAACTATCAACAAATGAACCCCCCAAAAGAAAAAAAAAAAAAAAAAACTAAGCAAAGAACTAGAACAGGAGCAGAATCAGAGAAATGGGCATCACATGGAGGCATTTCAGTGGTGAGGAGGAAGGGAGGAATGGTGGGGGAAAGGTACAGGGAAGAAGAATCATAACTAGTAGGCATAACATAGATAGGGAGAGATACAAATGGTAGAAGGAACAGAGGACTCAAAGAACTTATGTGTACAACCCATAGACGTGAACTAAGGAGGTGTGATGGGGGGTTGGGGGGTCAAGGTAGAGGGATGTTAAGGAGGGGAAATTGGGAAAAGAATAATAGTAAAATCAATAAAAATAGTTTACAATGACACATCAATAACTATCGATTTGGATATTTTTAGTATTTTGGCTATCTCCTCTGCGGTATAATGTTGATTGTTCTCAATTAATGTGTTGATTTAATTGCTGTTCACATCAACTGGTGTACCCAACTGTGGACCTACCTTCAGTGAGAAATTTCCACTACAGAACTTCACAAACGACATTTGACACATTTCATCAGTTACACCACTGCAGAAATCCACTGCGTATGAGTTCCTTACACTGCAGAAATGCCTTTTTGTGTCTCTGCTGCATTTTTATCTTTCTTGAAACTATATATTATTTGATGAAAATGTGTATTTTCTTCTATCTTCAACATAAAAATGACTACACAAAACTCACCAACTTTGATAAAATTTAAATGCATGGTGATATGAGATCTGTCACCATACATTCTAACAACATCGTTTCACTTGACATTAAAGACAACTGAGAGCTACTGGAGCCCTCTTACTGGAAAACCAGATGAACTATTTGACAAGCCCAACACATCAATAACTAGATGACTATGTGAGGCTATTTCTAAGGAAAGTAACATAACACGACTTGACCTTGATACATGACGATGGGAATGACCACATAAAGAACAAGAGCCCTGGAAGTGTTGGTGCCAGGCTTGCTTAATCCCACCATCCATGCACCTGGGAAGATATCTTCCCAGTTCTGTGCACTGATCCACGTGGCATGGCACTCCATGCCCAGGTGACATCCATCTCGTGTGGGTGATATAACACCATGACTGAGGTGCATGTACAGACACACTATGGAGGAACCTGGGAAGAGAAAACACTTCTGAAATTTACCTGTGATGAACATGGGATGAACCCACTTCTTGCATTCCTGATTAGAAGTACATCACATATTCTCAGAGCCACCCATTCTGATGGTGAAAATAAGGCTGAACCACCACAACTGATCAGGTTTATAGAAAGTTATGTCCACCAGCTCCAGGAAGGGGAGGTTAATTAAATGATTTATTCACTCTGTAATCAATGGATGAAGACAAATGATGTTCATCATATCAACACAATGTTATTTATTTTATATTATTTTGTACTAGTGATTGGTCTCAAGGGTTCCCATAATTAAGTATCTATAATTTTTACACACTTACTTGACAATCTCTACCTATGTCTTCAACTAAGCAGATCTACTCATGACCGAGTTTCTTCAGCTTTCCTAATGTGTGAACCTTAATTTAATGGAGAGCCTGGGACAGAAAAACAAAAGTGAGGTAGTCAAGCTGCTGCACATTCAGCACCAAAACCTACTGAAGGAACATAACACAGGAACTCAGTAAGCTTCACTGTAGAGTTCACACTCCTGTCCCCCAGGGATCCACACCGACGCTCCACCTCCTCCAGCACTGGGCCCATGTGCTCTAGGGTCACACTCGGATCTTAGTTGATGCTCCTATCACTTTGTAGAGGAGAAAGGGTCCGATGGAACTTCCTATCACTTGAACATGAATCTCCTGAATTTAAATGTTCCTCTACTCATGAGGTTTGATCCCTGTTATTTTGTTCATTACTAGTGACTTTCAATAGCATCTCTCATTTTAAATCCTTCTCAGTTTATGACTATTTTCTCTCCGAAGTCATGTGAAAATCTACTGGAGCAGTTGGGTCCCTGGATCAGTCACAGAACCAAGTTTACTGCACACACACACACACACACACACACACACACACCGTTTCTTATCCTGACCTAGGGATGCATTTTCACCTCTTTCAGACAAAGTAAAGAGTTGGGTGGTGAGATTAATATTGATTGCTTGACTTCTGTTCATGCTCAGACTTGCAATCTTAGCTGCTTGGACATGGAGTTGACCACACAAACTTCTGGGTATAGGATGAAGCTCAAACCAACTGAACCAAATTGAGCAGGGATTAAAGTAATTCTTGCTTTGTTTTTACTTACCTTCTAACATATATGTTCCCTTGATAAGAAACCCTCTGGGACCATGTCCTTCAGGTCATCATCCAAATGCAGAACTCCTTGTATAGCAGGTTGACATGCAAATAAGGCTGCTCTGCTCATGAAAAGAAGCCCAGCCCCAACCATGCAGCTCTGGGACAGGAGACCAGCCCAGGATTTCCAGGTGTTCCCAGTTCCTCGTCAGGACCCAGTGCCATGGACTGTTGTCTCGGCTGGGTTGTCCTTGTTGCTATTTTAAGAGGTGATTTATGGAGACCTGGAGATGCTGAGAATGTGAGTTGACATGACTGAGATAAATGGTGGGAATGTGACAGTTTGCTGACAAGGATTACTTTGTGTTTCCAGGCATCCAGTGTGAGGTTCAGCTGGTAGAGTCTGGGAGAGACTTGCTGAAGCCTGGGGGGTCTCTAAGGCTCTCCTGTGTGGCCTCTAGATTCACCTTTAGTAGCTACTTGGTTAATTTGGTCCAACAGGCTTTAGAAAAGGGGCTAGAGTGGGCTTGTGGCATAAATCCTTATGGAAGTAAAACACATACTGTGCCAACTCTGTGAAGGACCAATTCACCACCTCCAGAGACAATGGCAAGAACACACTGTACCTGAATATGACCTTCCTGGAAGGCTAGGACATGACAAGTGTATTACTGTACATCAGACACAGTGACAGGAAGTCAGAAGACACCCAGACACAAACATATCTGCAGGAAGTGCTGCAACCACCTGGAGATGCTCCAGGTCCCTGAATACAAGGGCCATCCCAGGAGCAGGTACAGTTGCAAGTTGGAGCTGATTTCCTGTGTGATTTCCTTTTCCTGTACAGTTTGTCTCAGGGAACCTCTCTGGATTCCCAATCTTTGCTGGCTGCTGTAGTCTCTGAATTAGAAAATATCTTGCAAGGAGAGACAACACTCTTTCATGGCTAAAGTGCAGAATCTCTTTCAGACACTCTTTATGCCCGATTTGTATGAATCATCAAACTTCTGACTCACCCCAGAGGAACCTCACCAGAGAGTTTGCTGGACTTAAGTGCAGACCCAGCGACACGCAGCACAGTGTCCAAGCCAGCCAGCATGCAGGACAAGTGTTACCAAAGGCATATGAGTTTAGTGCCAGAGGAGAAAAATCATCAGTGGTGATGACCACTCAGCATTGTGCTCCAAGCACCAAATGTAGGTGACATCACACAGAAGCACAAGGAACCACAGAAGGTTGGTGTGGATGCCCAGGATTATGATAAACCCACATGGAGTGGACCTAGAACATTTAAGCATCATATAGTTTAAATCTCTGAGAAGAACAGGAAAAGTCCCTCAGTAAGTCAGAAGTGCTTTGATAGAATCAGGAAAGGAGACTGTCTCAGGCCTTTAATTTGTCAATGTGGTAGGGAAGAGGTAAATCTGCTTACAGGATCTTTGTGGTTTAGGTCCTTCAGTGACATCTAAAGAGGAGACCCAGCCTTTCTTCTCTGTTTTCCCATGTGGGGTAGATGGAGAAGAGGATGATAGGAGCCTTTATTTGTCAGCAGTCAAATGTAAAATAAAAACATCTGTCAACCTATCCATCTTAGCAACTATAAAAATGAACCACAAAAAGATAAACTGTTATTATGTGGGAGCAACCATCAGTTGTATAGAACATGAGAAGAACAGTTACAGGTAATCAAATGATGAAGAGTATTGTGGGGTGGCTGTGGTGGTGGTGATGATGATGGCATTGGATGGAGGTGTTGGTCCTACATCTTAGATGAAATATGTTCCCTATTCAAGGTCATCAGGTTTTTGGAAGGCCTTGGGAAAAGTTAGAGGTGGGACCATAGTGATTTAAATCTCACAATGCCATCTAAAAGGAGGCACTAGCTTTGTTTTCAGATAAAGGGCCATGGTGTGTGGACAACCACCATATATACAGAACATAATAAGAATTATTATAAGTAAGGAAATTATAATAATGTTGATGATATGGTGATGATAAGGATGATTATGTGATGCATATGATGTGGATGAGGATGGTGTTGATGATGGTTGTGGTGATGCTGGTATGATGCTGCTGCTGAAGGTTATGGTGAGGATGATGATGGTTAGAGCTATGGGGATAATAATGATATGACTGCTGCTTCTGCTGCTGATGATGATGACTGTGATGATGATGGCTATGGTGATAACACAGACATCAAAGTAGGTGATTTCAGTGATTATTTACTCAGTGTGGGAATGACCAGTGTAAGAGACTACACAGGGGTGTTTCCTGGCATTCACACAGCCATCTTAAATTAATAGTGGCTGGAAGCTCTGTCCCTCTCTCCCACTCCCAGGTAGGAAGCTTCACTGTGTGCAGACAGACCATTTCCTGATCCTAGCAGTGCCCTGAGGGATGGACTGCTCCACCATGGAAGCAAACACCCCAGGCTCCTGTGAATGCACAGCATCCACGACCACATCTGATGTTTTCCAGCAACAACTGTCTCCTCCAGGTACCTCTGTCAGTCATTCTCTCTTGTAAGCACAGGGCTCCACCATGGCCAACACTGCACTGATCCCTCAGTCTCTTGTAATCACCTTTCATCACCCCAGACCTTGAGTGCCTGCACATGCAGTTGGAAAACAATTCTAATTTAAATGCATAGAAGAAGCAGTGCATTCAAAATTTACCTTTCTAATACAACTTAATTTCACAAACCACAATGTCACCTAGTTTCAACCATGTTGTGGTTTATGACTGGATTCCCTCGGTTTTAAGGTGGAGCCATACTGTGACATGGGCATATAGCCCATGTTTACCCAGCCATTGACTGACGGACACTGAGGTGGATTTCATGCACTGACTTCAGTGGATAATATGGCTCTGGACAGGGCAGTGCAAGTACCTCTTCCAGTTCCTGGTTTTTATTCTTGAATGAACATCTGGAAGCTTCATGGCCCGATGAAGTAGGATTTCATTTTTTTTTTCCTTTTGAAGAAACCAGTATGCTTTTTTTCCCATGTGGCAGCACAATGCTATTTTGCCATCCAGAGTGTGCAAGGGCTCCCTTTCTCCACATGATCACCAGCACCTGACCTCTTTCACTTTTGTTTTCTGTCCTTTTACAATATCTGTCCTGCCAGGGGTGAGGGGGTTTCCTACTGGGGCTTTGATCTGGAGTTCCTGATGATCAGGGGTCTGATCGAGAGTCTGTTCAAAATATTTTTTTTTTCATTTCTGAGTCTGTGTTGTTGCCATTTCCTCCATTTGATCCTTTTCTTTAATTTCCATCACTCAGCAGCAGTTATATTTCTGATCCCAAAGCCCCCCTCCCTTTTCCTTTAAGCTTCTAACAAGTCATTAGAATGTTAAATGCATTGTTTCACAATGCTAATACCTGACTTGCATTGGGATGCCACTTGATAGTATGCCCATTAGAACTCGGGTCTGGTCCTTTGTCATCCCCATAGTTTCTGGTGCACCCAGACCTGCTAGAAAGGACAGTAGCTACAGGTGTCCTACTATATAATGTTATGTGTCAAATTTTCCTACTCACAATTAATAAACACACCTAATACAGAAGCTTATTTCCTCTCATAGATGCTAACTGTGGATGCCTCTGTGAATTGGTCAGTGCTGCAACTGGAAACTTTGCCATTGAGACCATTGTGGAAGTTGGTTTCTGTCATTGGCTCTGGAAAATTCCATTATTACATCGACTCCTTGATGATGTTCCCTCCTTGGAATGGGTTCAGAACCTACCGTCTTTTGTGGAGAATATCTCTCTTCTTATGCTCATCCAGTTGCATCCCACCCTCATGCTTACAGAACAGCAATGTGTGTGGTGGTGGACCTGGGCCAGCTTCATTCTCACACCTCTGATGGAGCTTTAGTCTTAGACAGAAAGACACCCATGTCTGGGCTGTGCCCTTGCATCTAATCCAGTCTCTCAGAGCCTCTGAGATCCTTTTGTAAATAGTCTATATTTACATTACCTGACTTGTACAAACTGAATGTTACTGGCTCAGCTATAACCACCACCACCATAACAACAACCACAAAACACTTCCGTGGGTGGAACTTATGAGGAGGAATTTAAAGTCAGATGACACGTTATGCTCCATGTGTGACAGGCAGATGCACCACCTGAAGGATGATTCAGAATATTGTCAATCTGCAGATAGGCACATACTTGCAGTACTGTGTGAGAGCCTCAGAGAAATAAAGCCATCATGAGCCCAGGCACAGAAGTTTCTGTGGAAACACAAAAAGGTTCAACTGCATGTGGTGCTCAGGATACCAGGGAGCATATTGGCAAATAAGCCAGTCTCTCTACCACATGGATTCTAACTAGCCAGGTCCTGTATTCTGGGTCCCCCTTTCCTCCATCAGCACCTGCTTCTTCTCATGTGGCGATATCCATCCAATGTCTCCCATGGTCCTGCTGTCAGCGCTCCTGGCTGTGATCTCTGAGAATGCAGACCTGTGAGCTGTACAGGGTGATCCCACACATGTTGGGTTACTTTTGGCTACACTGACTGGACAAGCGTCCTCTGGGTGTCACTCTCCAGAGGACCAGCCAGGACCCTTCTCACCATTGATCCTTCACGTGCTATGTGTTGGGAAACATAGACACAAAGGTGGGCATTCTCCAGTCTGCATGTTGGTCATGTTTGCTTTTGTTCTGTTGTCAAATCAGGTCACTCACTTTGTTAGAGTCAGTGAGGTGCTTTTTCCGTTTCCTAGGAACAGGGGAGAAGAGAAAACTCTAGTTTATTGTCATCTTAATCATTACTCTGTGTGTGTGTGTGTGTGTGTGTGTGTGAGAGAGAGAGAGAGAGAGAGAGAGAGAGAGAGAGAGAGAGAGAGAGAGAGAGAGAGATTTATGGAGCAGCAGAAGTGCAGTGGAATTAGGTCCACATGCAGGGCTACTCAGATATGACCTGAAAGTATAGGGAACTGAGGACATCAGAGACCTCAAATACCCTGACAGCTTCAGCAATTGGGAGTTGTTGGCTCAGTCAGTGCGTGTTGCAGCTCTGGGAAAAGGACCCCTGGTTCCTTCACAGAGCTCTGACTTGGGAGCTCCCTGCAGAGTCATTGGAGTTCAGTAAGACCAGCTCTCTGTATCTGGAGATCTCTAAGAAAAGGATGCCCCTGAGGGAACATCCTGAAGTCAGGGTGCAGCCTTAAATTCTAGACTAGAGTCACTGAGAGAAGCATGGAACTTGTGCCCAGGCTGGACCCTGCCATGTAGGGAGCAAGCTGGCCAGCAAGCAGTGCACAGTACCCACAAGGTCAGGGCAGCTGCCCCAGGAGCAGGTGAAGAGGGAGCTGAAGCAGAGTTTTCTCTTAGGGTCTGGGTCTTCATCTTTAATTCACAATATCGGAAATAAGAGTTGTGCATGAGGTGACTGTAAATGCCATGTTTTGTCAGACCATTTGCCAAAGTCAGTAAGACAATAAATAAATAAATAAATAAATAAATAAATAAATAAATAAATAAATAAATAAAACAATCAATGGGGGTATTCCTAGAATATCTTTTTGTAATTTTCAAATTTATTTTTAGAAAAAGGGGAAGGGAAGGGGAAAGAGTGAATGGTAAATATCAATGAGTGTTTGCCTCTTGTACACCCCCAATTGTGGAACCCCCCAACCCAGGCATGTGCCATGGCAGGCAATCAAACCAGTAGCTGTTTCTTTCACAGGCCTGTGCTCAGTGGAGCCACACCAGCCAGGGCAGCAGAGGATCTTTATATGTGAATTGTAAGGAGCTACGGACAGTGGTGTTTTTATTAAGTCACTAGGTGCAGCATTGTGGAAACACACTGAAACTGAAGTAATACATTTTGATATTGAAGCCCAAAACTAGCCCAGGTGGTCTTTGTGTTCATAGCTGGGTTCACAAAGAGGATCCAGAGTGGGTTCTTGTTCCACAGTAGGAGGAGTTATGTGAGCATAGAGCTCAGGGACCTTGCAGACTGCACAAATCTTACATCACGGATTAAAACCTGAGCATTCAGACTCCCTCAGATCATGGCCCCTGTGCCCCCTACTTTCTCTCAGGGGAGGTCAAATTTTCAGTTATGAAACTCTCTGCCTCATGAATATGCAAAAGGGAAGAGGTGGACTAGGTTAAATATAGGACTGTCTGTACCCCAAGTCTACACCATCCTCTAAAGGAGTCCAGGTGGCACACCCCTCACAGTGGACTGGAGCTGGAGAGCCCTCTTCCTGGTGCCATTTGCCCTAGGTAAGGGAATCCACAGTCCCTAAGTTTAGGAGGGTATCTGAGATAGTCAAATAGGACTTCTACCCATTCCTGTCTCCTCTCAACAGATGTTCACACCTAGGTGTATCAGTAGCAGTCTGTGTTTGAGGTGAGGAAACCTTGAGCCTCAGTGAAGGTCTCCTGCAAGACATCTAGATGACCTTCTCAAGATACAGGGTACAGTGAGTGTGACAGGCCCCAGGACAAGGGCTTGAATGGATGGGGAGTGTTAACCTTAACCATAGTGCCATGGACTTCATGCAGAATTTCCAGGGCAGAGCCATGTGACCACAGAGAAGTCCATGAGCACAGCCAGCATGGAGCTAGGTAGCCTGAGTCAAAGACATGACTGTATATTACTTTGCCAGACAGTGAGGGGAAGTCATTGTGGCCCCAGACACAAACTTCCCTGCAGGAAGGGCTGTTACCATCAGGGGCCACTCAGGGTCCCTGAACACAAGGACCACCACAAGAGCAGGTGCAGTTGAACAATTGGATTTGGAATGGTAACCCATTGGGTTCCCTCTTCCAGTAACAATTTCTCTCAGGGAAACTCCCTGGAGATCTGGTTCTGCAATCACATCTGTAATCTGTGAAATTCAAACTTATTCTCAAGACTGCCCTGGCTGGTGTGGCTCAGTGGATGAAGTGTTGGCCTTTGACACGAAGGGTCACAGGTTCCATTCCTACTCAGGCCACATGCCAGGGTGGCAGGCCAAGTCCCCTGTGGGGGCACTTATGAGGCAAGCACAGATTGTTGTTTCTCTCCTTCTCTTTCCACCTCCCTTCTCCTCTGTCTAGAAATATTTTTTAATCTTGTTTTCAATATAGCTGACATTCTCAGGAAAAAAACAAAAACAAAAACAGAGTCTTTTACCATCTTGTGCCTAATTCCAGTGAATCATGAAACCATTTGTCCCACATCGATTGAATCTACCGAGAGCTTCTCCTACACCCAGCAGTGCAGCCCCACCCCACATAGCTCAGTGTCCAAGATGGCCAGCTGCAGGGCACATGCATGCTGGGCAGTGAGCACCAGAGTGAACGAACCCAATATTAGAGAACAAGGACTCCCAGTGACAACAATCACTTACTTTCCCTCATGCTCACAGAAAAAAAGAGTAGGTGACACCACATACAGCAGAGGGACCTAGGGCAGCTTGGTGTGGATATTCAGGCTGATGATGAGCACACACACCAAGGGGGCATGGAAGTTCATACACACTTAGTTGAAATGCCTGGCAGGAACAAGAAATATCGGTCAGCAAGTCAGATTATAACAGTAAATCCTGGTTAGCTGCCCCCAGTTTGTTTGCTGAGGTATGAACAACAGACACATAAAAGTAGGATGAGGTTCTCAGTGAGAGTCTCTAATACACCTACAGGAAGTTCAGAATTTCCCCAACAAAGATGACACGTGTGAGCATCATCCTGACAATCAACTATGCCTCCTGCCTGTTGCACTCTGTCCAACACCCTTGCCTTAGTTTCCATGGAACTGGGGATAATTCTCTTCCTTTTCCCCTTTCGATCCCATTTTATGTTCTACTGGATTGACTAACAATTCTGTATGGTTTAACCTCTAAAATAAAGGACACACTTTTTTAAACTTTCACCAATAACATTACTGATTTGGATACATTGTGGAGGTTGTCTGTTTCCCACCTGGGATACTACTGATTTTTTCTCAGTTTATGTCTCAGTTGCATCACTACGGACTTCATTTCTCTACACAACCATGAGGCACTGTCCTGTGACAAATCTCCAACATAAACCCTTGCAAACCAGTTTTGACACAATCAGTCACAGAACCTTCTCCATATACTGCATAATAATTGTTGTGTTTTAGTTGTGGTTTAAACTTCTTTGAAATAATAAAGCATAATATACTGAAACAAGTCCATATTACCACACCTTCAATATTAAATGGCTACACAGAAATTCACCAATTTGGATAATGTATTTTTCAATACACACATATATGCTAGCTGTCATGAGACAATGTAACAGAATTGTTTCAAATGAAGTTTAAAACAATTAAGTGCTTCTAGACCATGCACAGAAAAACAAAACACAGTTTGTGACCAATTCAATATATCACTTACTAGATTACTATGTGAGAGTATTTCTGAGGAAAATGACATATGAAAACTTTAACTTGTCACATGAGGAAGAAAATTACACCATAAAGAAGAAGAATTTTGGAGTGCTGTCTACAATCTTGGTTAATCCCACTGTCCATGTACCTGGAAGGATATCTTCCCTGTTCTGCACACTGATCCACACAGCATGTCACTTCATGCCCAGGTGACACCCATCTTATTTGGAGGAGGTGACAGCATGCACAAGTGCCATGTTCAGACATGAAAAGAGATGGAAGAGGTTGGAGATGAAGCCTCTGAAACTGACTTCAAATGAATCTGGGGCAAACATGTTTCTTGCTGTTCTGATTAGTACTATGTGACATGTCCACAGAGCCACAGATGCTCATGGTGGAAACAAGAATGAACTGCCATTGCTGACCATTTTACATAAAGGTATACCCAGCAGCCCCAGGAAGGGGAGGCCATGTTAAAAAGTATTTATTCTGTAACCAAAGACAATGGTGTTCTTCATATTACCATTTATTTATCCTGTGTTATATCACATTAAACACTAGATCAAAGTTATGCATCATGAAATGTCTATAATTTAAACATACTTATATGACAATCTGTACCTTCACCTTCACCTAAGCACATCTAGTCCTGAGTGAGTTTTTCCTGTGCCCCCAGGGTTTGAGCCACAGAGTCTGGAGACTAACACTAAAATGAGGCAGTGAGAGTGCTGCACATTCAGCACCAAAATCCACTGAAGGGACATGGCCCGGGGGCACTGTCTGCCTCTCAGTAGAGTTCACTCATCTGTCTCCAATGATCCACACAGATGCTCCACCTCCTCCAACACTGGATCCTTGTGCTCTAGGGTCACACTATGTGCTTAGTGCATTCTCTGGCCACTTTTTATAGAATGTGGTGTCAGAATGTACTTTGTGTCCCCTGAACGTGAACCTCCTCCATTTTTATTCTTCCTCTCATTGTGAGGTTTGGTCTATCTTGATATATCCATTACTGGTGACTTTGAAAGGCATCTCTCATTATAAATGCCTCTCTTTTTTATGACAATTTACTCAAATCTGTTCTCCTAAGTCATGCACCAGTCCCCTTGATCAGTTGGGTCACTGGGGAACACACAGGACCAACTGAAGTGAATAATTCTTTTATTTTTCTTTTCTTTTTTTTTAATTTTTTTAAATATTTTTTATTTATTCACTTTTAGAGAGGGAAGGGAGGGAGGGGGAGGGAGAGAGAGAGAGAGAGAGAGAGAGAGAGAGAGAGAGAGAGAGAGAGAGAGAGAGAGAGAGAGAGGGAGAGAGAGAGAGAGAGAGATTGGTGTCTTCCAGGCCACATGAGGACCTGGGATTGAACCCATATCCTTTCAGTTATAGGAGATCACTATAACCAACTGAGCCAACTGGCCAAGGCAAGGGAGTAATTCTTAACAGGCCTACTTCCTTGAACAGGTCACAGTCTGGGACTGTGTCCTCCATGTCACCATCCAACCACACAGCACACTATATAGCAGCAGGTCATGCAAATAGGACCCCTCTGCTCATGAAAAGCAGCCCAGCCCTGACCCTGCAGCTCTGGGACAGGAGCCCAGCTCATGATTCCCAGGTGTTCCCAGCTCCTGCTCAGGGCAGAGCACAGACCTCTCACCATAGAGTTTGGGCTCAGCTGGGTTTTCCTTGTTGCTATTTTAAGAGGTAATTTATGGAGAACAAAAGACACTGAGTATGTGAGTTGATAAGACTGAGAGGAAGGATGGAAATGTGACGGTTTCCATACAAAAATGACTTTGTGTTTGCAGGTGTCCAGTGTGATGTGCAGCTGGTGGAGTCTGGGGGAGGCTTGGTGAAGCCTGGGGGGTCTCTGAGACTCTCCTGTGCAGCCTCTGGATTCTCCTTCAGTGGTGCCCATATGCACTGGGTCCACCAGCCCCCGAGGAAGGGGCTGGATTGGGTGGCAGCTGTATGCTATGACGAAAGTCAGAAATACTGTGCAGACTCTGTGAAAGGCCGATTCACCATCTCCAGAGACAATGCCAAGAACACATTGTATCTGCGAACAAACAGCCTGAGAGCTAAAGACACAGCCGTGTATTATTGCACTACAGACACAATGACAGAAAGTCAGTGTGAGCCCAGACACAAACCTCCCTGCAGGAGGGCCCAAACCACCAGGGGGCGCTCTGGGTTCCTGAATATAAGGAAACACCCAGAAGCAGGTGGAGGTGGAGGTTTGGGCTAGTTTTCTGTCTGGTTTCATCTCCCTGACACAGTTTCATACAGAGAGCTTCTCTGTATTTCTGACTCTGCACTCACTTC
The DNA here is from genome assembly GCF_004126475.2 of Phyllostomus discolor. Lineage (NCBI taxonomy): Eukaryota > Metazoa > Chordata > Mammalia > Chiroptera > Phyllostomidae > Phyllostomus > Phyllostomus discolor. Next base: position 279,774 of record NW_023397493.1, on the reverse strand, counting down.
CGAAGTCTCAGAGTTAGAAAAAATATGGATTGAAGAAAGACAACATTCTCAGAGATGGTGAAGATGCCACAGACTCTCTCTCTCATCTTTACTGTCTCTGGATTCTCTGGCACAACCAGTGGTTCCTGCTAGAACTTGATCCAGCAGCTCCAGAGTTGGGGCTGGAGTGGAACAGGCACATGCATTTCTCAGGAAGGGCTAACTACAGTGGGTCCCAGGAGCAGTTCAGGGGGCCCCTGATTCCCAGGGTCTGATGTTCAACAGGTCCTGTCTGTAGTCTCGATGATCAGACAAGGCACACATTTAATCAAAAGTTGTAGAAAGAAACAGATGATGTCATTGCAATTTTAAGTACATTTAATAGTAAATTCTTCACTCTGCAATAATGTGAGCACAGAGTGGATATATCTGCTACCAGAGACTGACGGGCATCCATCCTGTCCTCTTAGTACTTGAACAGGACACACACAGTCACACACAGTCATCACAAAGCCATGTGTACAGCCAAACTGTCCCACACAATCCGAACACATCAAAACACATTCACACAAAAATTCACATACCATCTCACACAAACATAATCACATGTGATGTTACTACACAGCCCAAGTTTCACACACACAGACACACTGTGAGACACACAAACAGCCATGGACACAATCACACACATAGAAAAAAAGCCAGAGAGCCACACAGCCAAACCCAGTCTCACAGTGTCACACACAGTGTCACAGCCATTCAGTCTCACACTGTCACACACAGTCACATTCACACACAGTCACATAGCCACATACACTGTCATACATACCACCACACATGCTGTTTCATGTGGTCACATGGACACCCCATCACACAGTCACAAACTCATTTTTGAAACAGATGGGCATTCACACATGAGCTGTGATACAGATCTGCTTATGCCATTGCACACCCTTTCCTCTGTAACGTGTCAGGGTGTTTTCTGCATGTACACATCCAGTCCACAAAGTGCCTTGGGGAAAGGCTTCTCCTCCCATGGTTGCTACGGCATGTACTAAAAAAATGACCTTAATTAGCATTTATATGTTCCTCCTACAGTAATAGTCATTATAAATAAAACTATGTTTTCAGAATTGATGCAATACTGAGAATACATAAGTGAATCTATAATTGTAAAAGTATAATTATGAACAATTTTGCGGTTACTGCCCCAATGTTTTTAGGAGCCTATTCAAAACGTTATACCAACTCCCCTTTAATCACCAGGTCTTAGGCGATGAAACATCACCACCAACTCCTGTGTCACAGTTCAAAAATATAACTTATGTACATCCAAAAGCACAGTTCAGCATGCTGAACTTGCATTTTAACCTATGACTCCATGTTTCCTAATGCCCTATATACAGTTAGGAAAGTGAATAACTAAATAAATGTCACATGAATAGAAGAAACGTTGGGAAGAAATGTCCAGGAGGAGTTTACAGGGGGTAAAATGTAGGAGAAGCCCATGCTCTGTCTGTGGCCCCAGGTGTCTCTCCCTCTCTGCTGCAGTCCCTGCTCCTCTCAGCAAAGGAGAACAGGTAAATGAGGACAGAAACAGAAGCCTCACCACACTGCAGTATAAATGCAGGGTGTTGGTGGAGTGGAAAATGGGGCTAACCTGTGACAGAGCTGAGCCAGGTCTCACAAACTAGACATAATGGAAACAACATAAAAGTTTGAAAACTAAATATATATATATATATCAATTGTCAATTGTGGCAGGAAATACAAATATACCATCTTAGCTCTCTGAAGTGTACACTTCAGTGATGTTAAGTGTATATAGAACAGGTTGAAGAATTCTTTCATCTTGCAAAATCTGACATTCTATACACATAAATCCACTTACATTACTGGCTTGTGTACCCATCATCTGGAGCTGTTGGGAAACTGGAGACATTATAAATTCAAATGTGGGGAGTAATTCTCAGCAGGTATGACACTTGGAAAAGGGACACTCCGGGTCCATGTCCTTCATGTCACTTTCCAGCCCAAGAGCCAACTATATAGTAGGAGGACAGGCAAATAAGGCCCCTCTGCTCATGAAAAGCAGCCCACCCTTGGCCTGTAGCCTTGGGGTAGGTCTGAGCCCAGGATTTTCAGGTGTTTCCAGTCCCTACTCAGCACAGAACACAGGCCTCTCACCATGGAGTCTGGGATCAGCTGGGTTTTCCTTGTTGCAATTTTAAAAGGCCGTTTGTGGAAAACGAGAGACGCTGAGTATGTGAGTGGATATGACTGATAGAGACAATGGACAGGTGACAGTTTCCTGACCTGACACCTTTTTGTTCGCAGGTGTCCAGTGAAAGGTGCAGCTGGTGGAGTCTGGTGGAAGCTTGGTGCAGCCTGGGGAACCTCTGAGACTCGCCTGTGAAGCCTCTGGATTCACTGTCAGTAGCCATGGTATGAGCTGGTTCGGGCAGGCTCCAGGGAAGGGGATGGAGTGAGTCTCGTGCATGAGTGTTAGTGGTGGAATGCACTATGCCAACTCTGTGAAGGACCAATTTACCATGTCCAGAGACAATGCCAAGAATGAGCTCTACCTGAAAATGAACAGAATATGTGCCAAAGACATGTCACTGTATTACTGTGCAAGTGACACAGTGAGGGGAAATCAGTGTGAGCCCAGATGCAAACCTCCATGTGGGATACAGGAGTGGACAGGTGGAGAAAGTCAGGGACCCAGGGGGCTCTCAGAGCACATTGAGCTCAGGGATCAGCTTAGGAGCTGCTGTAGATTCAGTTTAAGGCATTGTTTCATGGCAGGTGGGGGGTTAACTCTCCGTACAGAAGTTTCCTTCTTGAAGGGAGAAGTTTCCCTCCTTTCAAGATTCTGTGCTGACCTCCTATGTATCTGAATTTCAGAGGCTTGTTATCATCAGAGGGAAAAATTTCCATATGCTTCAAAGTCAGTCTCATACATGTGCTTTCTCCTATACTAATGAATCATCAGTGAACCATGAAACCTTCTGACCTATATCAGCGACTCCAACCAGAGGGTTTACAGGACCCAAGAGTGTAGCAGCCTCACCAAGCTCAGAGTACAAACCAGAGTGCAAAAGGGCATATGCTTGCTGGACATCAAGCACCACAGGCATATGAACCCAACGCCCAGGACAAAAACTCTGGTGGTGATGGAGGTTGACTCCATGTCCATGACATCAATAACACTTGTCATGATACGGAGGTACAGGTAACCCCCGCTATTCCTTGACATGAATGTCTAGTGTGATGGTGTTACACACACAGAGGGATTATATAAAAGTTTCTCAATTCATTGAGGAGACTGTTGAGAACATGGTAGACTTTTCAGTAGCTCAGAAAAGGTTCCATCACGTCAGCTAAGGAGCCTGATTCAGGTTCTTGTTGTCGGTTTGTAACAAGGTTGCAGAGTCCTGCTCATGGGAGGGGTCTGTGTGGTTTCTATCCCCACCTGCAACAAACTAGGCAGATTCCCTACTTTCACTTCAGATTCCCAATGTGTGTGCACAGGAGGACAGACAGGGGTGAACTTTAGCATGTCAGCATCAAATATCATAAAGTACAGCCTGACTACTGGTTCCACTGAAAACCTAGAAAACAGGAGTGAGAATGCAGGTCTACCTACAAATTATGGTTAGAAAACAATTTTAGTCCTTAAAATGACAATACTGGCTATTTTTAAGAAATAAGGGGAACTAATAATAAATTATATGACACAATATTTCAAAGTCTAGGGTCAAAGCTGTCTACAAGGCCCTCAGTTTATTCTGAAGGACTTGGGTCCCCGTTCTGCTCCCAAAGGTGAGAACTTTCCACACCATTATGAGGATTCTCCACTTGGGGAGCTCTACTCCATGGGAGTAGCCTTCCATCTGGGTGGAATTGTGATTTGATCCATTTGTTATTGTTATGAGCTGGTGTTTGTGCCACTCAAAAGCTCGGCCTTGGGGCGAGTGTCCTTCCTAAGGTGGATCTGTCATGAATGGAATCACAGTCTTTATAACAGAGGACAAAGGAAGCTGCCTTGTCCCATCCACCCTCTTACATAATAGCAAGAAAACAGTTGTTTAGGAACTGGGTTCTTACCAGACATCAAATCTGCCATCATCTATTATTGGATTTCCCACCTCTAGATCTTTAAGAATCAAATGTCTGTTGCTGGTCAATGGCCCACTCCACAGTGCTTTGTTACAGCCTCCAGGATGGATTAGGGTTGTAGTGTACCATGACCACCAAGGCTGACCCCCTGTATATTTACTGCCATATGTGTTGTAAAATGTACAGCATGGATTTCCCTGAGTGATGTTCAAGGACAATTTTTTCTGGTACTTTCTTACACACAAATATTCTCCAGGTTGAAGGTCATAGGAGGCTCCTAAACACATGTAGCAGGAAAGAAGCGTTAGAAGTGGATATCATTCATGAATCCTTGTATTACTTACCACATCAGCATGGAGCCAGGTCCAGGTTTCACTGGAGGTAAGATCCATAAGTTCATGGTCATTCCAGGACCATCTCATAAGCACACCCCTGATGTTCTTGAAGGTGTGGACATTAACACAATTCAGAAGGATCATTGTCCAAGGGAGTTTGAGGCCCATCTGAAAAAATGAAAAATGCTAGTAAGCATGCTTTAAGGTCGTGTGTTTTTTTTTAAATGAACCAAGACAAGGTTCATTAGAGAAAATATTTAAAATTATCATCTATAAGCTAAGTCCATTACTCCCTTGAAATAGTCCATTAAGGGAATAAAAGTCAAACATAAAGAATATCCTTCCAAATCCCAAGTCTGATGGAAGAAAGTGTTTACTCCACATTTAGAATGATATGTGCTGTATGGGAGAGCCCAGAACCCTCCTACCACAGAAAAGGGACACAGGGAGCCTGGGAGAGAGGGTTTAATGTCAGGGTTGAAGTTCCCTTTCTTGTGCACAAATTGTTGTGCAAATTCTCCTCATTAACCTGTCTCTGCACATCCATATCTCTGAAAACTTTATACTGAGGAAACAGATCAATTAAGCCATTGCTATAAATTTTCAAAAGAAACAATTCACCATTGTCCCCAAGCATAATTTCTATTGTTATTTCTAATCATTTATCCATGTAAAAATGTGACTATTTCTTATGTCATTAGTTTAGGGTCTTTGTAATATGACATGGGTATGCAAAAGGAAAGGTATTGCAAAGGAAACTGTGGACACAATCAAAATCTTCTAAAAAAAGGCATGAGTGTCCCTTGCCTTTGTTCAAGTATCTCAGATAAAATTAGTTCCAAAGATAAAGAAAATGCAATATTGAAAATGGCTTGATTTCCTTTTTTAATTTTTACACCATAGTAGACATTATTTTCATTTCAAATTACTATTATACAACTTTGGCCACTGGCTGGTGTGGATCAGTGGACTGTTTCCTGGACTGGAAACCAAGGGGTCAGTGGTTTGATTCCCAGTCAGGGTACTTGCCTGTGTTGTGAGTCAGGACCCCAGTGTGGGGGTGCTCCAGAGGTAACCACACATTGGTGTTTCTCTTTCTTTCTCTCTCCCTTACCCTCTCTAAAATTAAATCAATAAAATATTTTAAAGTAAAAAAAAATGGTAATGATACACATCTATAAGTGTTGGATTACATAAACTATATGGATGAATGGTAATCCCATTCGAATCTGTTTGAAAGATGCATGAGAATTTATAAATGCCCCCTATTTAACTAGTCCAACATTTCTTCTTATGCTCAGAAAGGTGAGGCTGTCCTTTGATCATATTCCAGTGTGTCTCATATCAGAGGGAGTCGTCTGTCTATGGTACACATGGTGAGTGAGTTCAAGAAAAGAGGTGTCCCCACTGAGGTCAAAGAACAATCAGGTACCTGACCTCATCTCACCTCACTGGTATGAGAAAGGTTGCCTCACGTGCAAATTTCTCTCCAAGTTCCAGGGTTAATCTTCCTCTGGACTGTGGGTGTTCCCAGGTCTCTCCTCACTCATAGCTGAAGTCTCTTGGGAAAGCAGAGTTGTAATCTAGAAGAAGATGAGACTGCTGGGTCTCCTCCTGTGACCAATGAGAGTCTGCCAGGGTCAGTGTCTCAGATGACACACAGGATTTTAAGGGAAGGTGGTAATTGAATGCTACTGACAGAGGCTGATGGCCCTTGTCCCTGGTGTCCTGTCTCAGGTTCAGCTGCAGGAGTCTGGCTCCAGGTCTGGTGAAGCCCTCACAGAACCTCTCTGGCATCTCTGTATTCTCTTTAATGAGATACTCTGTGCAGTGGAATGGCACAGCTCCAGGGAAGGGTGTGCAGTGGGTCGGTGCTATAAATAGTGGTGGAAGCACAAAGTCAAAACCAATGCTGAAATCTTGACTCAGCATCATTAGGTACACCTCCAATACCCGAGCTTATTTAACACTGGGCAGCCTGAGAATCAAGTTGTGTATAACTGTGTGAGACACACAGTGAGGGGAAGTCAGCATGAGCTCAGACTCAAACTGCCTTGGGGGGGGACAAAAGGGCTGGGCTGGGCTGGGCTGTAGGGTCACTCAGGACGCCAGGGGTTACTCAGTTTCTACCAAAAATAGTGAATTCCTCTATGGGGAGTTGTGTACTTTGGCAATTAGTAGGGCACTTTCTGTGGGAGCAGGATTTTCCTCTCAAAACTCTTACCTCCAACCCTTTCACCTTCTGCTCTCTTATCTGTGAATCTATTTAGTCATAGTCTCACTGCAGACAATGCATAAGGAGGTGACAGTATCCACTTGCAGATGGCATATCACCATGACTGCAGATCTCTCCTTCACCAAGTCCCTCTATGTCCTGTTATTCTTTCTTGACAAAGTGAATCACCGTTTCTTGTGAAATTATATTTAAACTGAGTCCTTCACATACCTCTCGGAGCACTTTGGCTAAAAGAACAAATTCTTTTTTCATGCACATATACGTACAGATATGTAAGCTTCTTTATTTGAATAAGCATCTATTAAAAACCCATATGCCCTTATAATTTTAAAGTAAGGAAACTAGGGAACATCCATGGATATAATTCTAATCAGCAGTGACAATGATGCTCAGCTAATACAGACATCAATGCAGGTGATTCCCAATGATCTCTCAGTGTGGAGGTATCCAGGCTCAGAGACTACAAAGTGGTATGTGCTGGTGCTCACAGGGCCACTGCAGATGACAGTGCTTGGCTGGGTTTTCCATCACTTTCTCTTTGTTCCAAGGTGGGAGGCTGCACTATGTGAGGACTGATGGTTCCCTGGTTCTCAGCAGGTCCTGATACATGAAGGGCTCCACACAGGGAAACAAACACCTCCAGACTCCTGTGAATGCACATTGTGCATGACCAGTTATGATGCTGTTCTGACAACATCTGTTTCCTCCAAGTGCCTCCATCTTTAGTTCTCCCACAGGCACAGGATTCCTGGGCAGCTGACACTCCTCTGATTCCCATCACCTGCAAGGCCTCTCACCACACCCAGGCCTCCAGCATTTCCACACGCTGGGGGAAATGGCATCATCTTCATGGGGATTGATCTGGAACTTTACTTCATGGATGATTTCCAGCTCTTTTTCTGAAAGAACTCTGAGGCAGGTTATTCACCTGCCAATGGGGACAAAGATGGCTGCACTCCACACTCAGTAAGGAGCTGAGTGCTCAGATGTCAATACATGGCAGCTAGTGACTCCATGGCCATCTGTCCGGGTGGGTGAACCCTGCAATACAAGTACAGGTAAGGCCATCAGCAAACCCGAGTCCCAGGGGTGCTGTGCCAAGGATATGGCCACCATGCCAGGAGTGGGGTTGATTGGACAGAGGGAGTCCAATCATTTGGCGGCAGCTTTTTTGACCTCAAACTACGCAGCCAGCAGCTTGGTCCTGAATGAAGGACACTGAACTCTTCTCCTCTGGAAAGGGGATCCTGTGGCCAGGAGGTGGCACCATGGAGTGTGTGCTCTTGAACACACCTGTCTTTAATGCATTTGCTGCACTCGTATGGGGGAGGGACGGTGTGACTTTGTGTATGTAGTCTAGCTGTTCCCACTGTTGACATCTTTTCTGGACTAAATTCTTCTTCACCATCCATGTTCCAGTAGGGCCATCCCCAGTCATGGTAGGACCTTTAAAAGCAGTTTCTTAATTCTGACTCTGACAGAAGCCCTTGTACCTCATCATGCCCTCACAATGGAGGTGAAGTCCAGTCTGTCCTTTCATGTTGTGGTGAGAAGTCTACATGAGATCTACTCTTGTCACAAGCCAAATACACATGACTCTTGATAGCCCTAGGTGCAGTGATGGACAACTGACCTATGGAATCTAACCACCTGCGTCACAGTGTGCTCCTTCCCTGAGAAGGCTGCTCCCCATGGTCCCACACCAGCACCAGGCAACCGCCAAGCTGCATTTTTCTGGTGCTTCTGCACTGCATGAATTCCTAATCTGTGAGCAACCATTTGGTATTTTCTCAACTGTGGTCACTTCACTCAGCATGATGTCCTCAAGTTAGATCTATGTAGTTGCTCACAGCATGATATCCTTTTAATTATTGTAATGGTACTGAAAAATTAAAAAAATACAAGTGAAGAGCAACCAGTGTTCATCTGAGAACACAAAGAAATGCCCATTGGGCTGTATGGGTAAGGAAGAATCCTTAATTCTGCTGTGACTGGGTTGAAGGCAAGGGGTGTTTGTGAGAAAGGGAGAGATGCAGTTACAGGACTAGTGGGGAGGAACTGCTATTGTAGCAGACAAGCTGAGTTTGTCTTTACCTGCACATGGTGATGGAAATTCAGAAGTTTGTAATTTTCAGTCCTATAGTCAGGATGCT